>NW_022724704.1:0-1006 GCF_011630105.1 Anneissia japonica
AGACATGTTTCGGGTTACCTTCAACCCATCATCATTTAACAAAAAACAAAAAACAAAACAGAAATGAACCAAATACTCTTGTAGACTATATGTATATAGGTAATTATCATGCTGAATATTAAAGAGATAGATTGATTTGTTTGACAATAAGTTTGACCAACTATATTAACTCTAAAATCTGGACTAAGTGTAGCTAATTATTATTCTGAATATATAATTAAATACCGTGATTTTTTTAACCAAAGGTTAGTAAAGCAATAGTAAGTCTATAATATGGACAAGTGTAGCTAATTGTTATGTAGAATATATAATCAGGTACAATGATTTGTTTGACAAAAGGGGTGAAGCTATAGTCAAATGCAAGGTAACAAGTGCTTGCATTATAACTATTGCTTACGTGTATATTTAAATAAGCTTTAAGTTGACATGTTTAATCTGCAAATTAAGATCAGGATTGTTCCATTTTATGTAAAGGGATTCTTTGATTTTCAATTTGATTTCATTGTTATTAATATCCAGTATAGAGAAACATTTTTTGTCAGACAACCTTTTACATTTACTGTTTGCGTTGAGGTGTTTAAGTACGTGTGAATTTTTATCCTTTCCAAGATGTTCACCAATCCTCGTAATTAATCTACGGCCTGTATGGCCTATATAACTGGAATTACATCCAGCACATTTAAATTTATATACTACTGAGGATCGGGATTCATTGGGGATAGTATCTTTAGTACTAAAGAACTGACTGATTTTAGTGGTACTAAATATCACATGTACTTTACAATCAATACAGCATTTTTTGACAAGATCCATGATTCTGCATTTCATGTTGTCTGAAAATATGCCAATATATGGAAGTTTAACAAAAAGTGTTTTTACATTGTCATCATTGACAGTTTTCTTTGTACTATCAGAGATTGTGTTATCTCGCTTTTCTAACTTAATCGTCTTTCAAGTTGTTATTTCTTTTTAGAAAAGAAACCTTAACATGGCACCACGATATTCT
>NW_022724705.1:0-193 GCF_011630105.1 Anneissia japonica
TATACCACAACCCAAGGTGTCTGCCAAAAATGGATAGTGCTTAACAATCTGAAAACAAACATGCACCCTTTCACTCTTCGTGGGGTTCATTGTGTGGACACGGATCATAGAACAAACGTCCCTAGTGAATTCATTGCGCAAACTGCTCAAAGTCTGCCTGCCTTTAGGCCTTCTGACACTGGTGGAGAGAACT
>NW_022724705.1:262-998 GCF_011630105.1 Anneissia japonica
TGTGTATAAGAGACAACACAAATGCTTAAAAGAATTCAATGAATTTTTTAATTTGTTTTTGCCTTTAATGTACAGTAATTACGTTTCCAGTGATACTGTATGGCACTCATTTCATTGATGGATCATGCTGTGATATACAAAAAGAAATAAACATCAGGCAAAAGTTTGAGAAAGTCAGGCAAGTTATCAATGTGAGAACTACATGCTTACAGGAATATTACATAATTTTGCAGAAGTACTTGAGTCTGAGTATAAAAATATATCTGATCAGAATTATGAAACCTCCATAATTGCTATTAATAAATGATTAGAATTGCCTTCAGTTAGTTTAATCCTAACAAAGCACTATAATTGCCTAATATTACAGTAAAACATTCTAATGCAGTTTTTTATAATCAGACAAAATACTTACTGAGGTAGGCAGCTGAAATTTAGTACACCAGTCTTTCTCTTGTTCTTTATCGAGATGGAAAAAGGCCGACTGGGCTGACACGGCATCCAAAGATGTAGCAGCTGGTGATTTTTTCGAATCTTTGCTTCTTTTATAACTTGCACAGGTAGGCCTACCAGGTGTGGTTGGTAGGTCTAGTAATGAGTCTTGTGAAAGCGAGTCTTGTGAAAGCGAGTCTTGGGAAGAAGGCGAGTCTTCAAAAAACAAGTAATGAGTGTTTAGACTTTGGGAAGATGAGGGTGATGCTTCGCTTGCAGTATCTAATAACTAAGATAAGATATTAAA
>NW_022724706.1:0-772 GCF_011630105.1 Anneissia japonica
ACATACAATTTTTATTATGTCGACTTGTCAAGATAACCTATCTTGCCATGACCACATACAACTTATATTATGTCGACTTGTTAAGATAATCTATCTCGCCATGACAACATACAATATGTATTATGTCGACTTGTCAGTATAATCTATCTCGCCATGACAACATACAGTTTTTACTATGACGACTTGTTAAGATAATCTATCTCGCCATGTCGACATGATATGTATATTATGTCGACTTGACAACATAAATTATCTTGTCAAGTCGAATGGCACTACCAACTACAATAAGTTTGATTCATGAGCCAGTCACAACAGCAATTGTAGAGCAAGATGAAAGTTTTTAAAATACTAGATTGTTAAATAAGAATACTAAATTTTGATGCAATGTACTAATTGCTTTTATAGATAAATATGTATGTTTATACTAAATTGTGAAGTAAGAGATGTTTAATACTGTAGTATGCAAACCTAATTCAATAAGCACTTTTTTAAATGTATATTGCAGTAAAATAATATTAAATTATTGTGTGCATGCAATTTTCAGTATTACAGTACTGTATGTATTTATGCTGCTGTTAATTCCTATATGTAATTATTAATCAATTGTGATGTCATAACTCTGTCTCCTAATGTTTTCTATCTCACCGTGCCATTAGTGCACGGTTTGTGTGCAAAAGGTCAAAACAACTTGTAGAATGTATCGTGACACACGCCCAAAATCGCCGTTTGTTGACAAGTGGTAAATAAAAGACATTACGTTTGCAGAACAAGG
>NW_022724707.1:0-831 GCF_011630105.1 Anneissia japonica
AGTTATTTTAAAGTTTATTATTAACTAGGAATTGTTTGTTTTAAATAATTTGTTTATTGATGTAATCTGGTAGGCCGATCGCATCGGTAATGTTATTGATAGCACGATGGGTAGCGTGTATGTCCGCTTGACTCGCTACGATCATTAGGCTGGAATGATTATAATTTCCCGTAAGGAATCTTAATTCACGCTAAGATTATACATTACTTTAATTTACATATATCATTTTATATTATATCAGTGTTAAACTTACTTGTCCCTTGATATTATCTTAGTTTAAGTTTTGTTAAGGCTATCGACAATTCGTCGTCGAGTAGACTAATGTCTCACATGTGTTTAATTATGGCTTGTCTTTTAATATCTGATTGAGGGCAGCAGACATGTAAACAAACAGCCAAGATGGCTGCGCCCATGAGACGATGTGCGATCGTCGTTATACAATCGATAGTAATTATTTTGGATATTTAACAGTCTGAATCTTATAGTAGTTGTTTTATAATAACGTTTTGGTGCTTTGTTTATTATTTTTACATGGTTTCCAGACTCTTTTAATGATGGCATTTTAAAATCTAAATGTTGTTTGAAACATGATATGATATGATGATGGTAGATGAATAATTCGTACAAGGCTGGACATAGTTTGATTTATCTGATTTGTACAACATTATAACATTGATTTTTAATTCTCTTGATGCAGTGATCTACTTGAGTTTATTATTTATAATTTCATTTGTTGTTCAGGTATTTGTTCCTGTCCGGCTGTAGCAGTGGCTGCAGTGTTGTGTTGGTTTTACACTTGTTAATTTTATGAATAAATTCTATTGTGATTTT
>NW_022724708.1:0-2179 GCF_011630105.1 Anneissia japonica
GACATTTATATTCCAAGACATAATACGCAATGTTCTGTTGTCTTCTTGTTTGTCATTATTGTGATAATTTGTAGCTTGTTTTGAGCCTTGGCCATTTTCCTATTTCTTCTTGAATATTACATAATTTTCTTTTTCAATGTCATACGTTATTATGTCATCATTTATTACTGCTTTATCAAAGAGTAGTCTACGTTTTCCTGTCTGTTGTTCTTCTTTAATACTCTTAATAAGGTGTTTTCTTATAATCCTGACTCTATACGAAAAGTCTTCTCCTATTCCTATGTTATTAATTCCATCACTGGCATTCGGTTGACTCCTTTCTTTTTTTATTTCTTTAACTTTCTTTAACACCCTTTCTTTCTGTTTAAATTGATCGAATTTTACTATTATAGGCCTTGGCTTTAGTTGTGTTTTTAATCTATGTGCACGCTCTATCTTTATCTCTTAACTGATTCTCATTTTCTTTATGTGTGTATTGACATGTTTTTGTCAATAGGCCAGACACAGATTTGGTTTGAAATTTTGACATTCTATGCCTAATTACTGTAATAAGAATGATAAAATTTACCTGACCGTTTTCAAAGTGGGAAAACGTTGAATTTTTAAGAACTTAAAAGTTTTTAAAAGACACCGCAGAAGTCAGGAAAACTCATTTCCTGTTTGGAAACATTCTACCCCCCCCCCCAGGGGGGGGGGGGGTTAGAATGTTAGAGCCTAGTTTTTATTTACAGGTATTTATTTATTTATTAATTTATTTAGAATGATCATTTGTACAAAATTGAAATACTTAAAATTGAGAAAAAAAATCATTAAAATTGAAAAAAAAAAATTGAATACCAAGACATGTTTCAAACCCACGGCCTTAAGTTCTTTAGAACACATACTTAGCCGAAGATCGCGAGTTTAAATCGTGCCTCGGTGTTAATTTTCCTTTTTTAAGGAACATGAATGAGAACTGTTTGACAAAAGAAAAAAAATAAATACGTGGTTCAAACTTGCTTAATTTGAACTCACGATTTGAAGTACTTTAGAACACATCCTTAAACCACCGCGTCATTTATGCGACCTGCACTATTAGCGTTAAATGGCAGTATTATACAATCCTTGCTGAAACCCCTGTTTTGTTTCGTAGGTGTTGGGGGAACCATGTGGCCTAACTTAAAATAAAGGGCGATGAACGTTTGTTGGAAATCACCTGTAGTTTATGTGTACAAAATTTCATGCATGTCCGTTCAAAACTGGCGACGCTGGACGCTTTTAAACGTTTGTTGGAAATCACCTTTAGTTCAAATCTGGCAACACTGGTCGATTTTAAAGTTTGTAAAATTTTGGTAGGCCTAACAAGAAGAACAAGGAAAAGAACAGCAGTGAGGCTATGGGTCAGCGCTCTGCGCGGACCAACAACAGAATTCGAGAGGACCCAATTAAACCTAACAAAATGATTAGATTAGATGATTGTTGCTTTTGCTGTTACTGCTGCTGCTGTTCTTATTCTTGTTTTTGTTGGTGATTTGCATAATTTGTGAGCAAATTTTAAACATAATTTGTTTTTCTTCTAACTCCAGCACTTCTATATTATGTTATTATAATTATTGTAAGAATTATTTTTCATATGTCAATAGTAATCAACCAATGGTTGCCCTATTCAAACTAGAGACACGCCACATTTTGCATCACGTGTACCATTTTATTGCATCAAGATACGGTACCGTAGATATGAATGACCAAGAGATGTTTAAAATCAACACAACACTACATGAATGTATTAGAAATCACGACCAACAGGAGTGTTTACTTTACTGCACCATTTGAATATTTCAAGACCTTACATCCACAGCAAATATCTAAGACAGAGAGTGTTTTAAAGTATAATACGTAAGTCATTATCTTATTCTTTCTTTGAAGATCAGGTTTTAAAATTAACATGTCTTGTATATATTAAGATGTGATATATATATATAATATATATATGTATATATAAACTAATTAAATGTGCTTTGAAGCGGCAAAGAGTGCTCAATTGCAAAAGCAAAATATTTATTTATTATAATATTAATAGAACACAACCGTCTTAAATGCAAATAAAGCTAATCTGTTAAATAAAAGATCTGAACTAATATCCAAATGCTGCCACTATAACAATAACAACAATCTAATTACCACCTGATGGTTGAAAGCA
>NW_022724709.1:0-553 GCF_011630105.1 Anneissia japonica
CTATGTTCAAACACATGGTACATACCTCATGAATAGTTATTACACTTTTTGTCTTTGTTCCCTTTTCTCGATCGAACTTGGTGCATTCCTCTATGTACAGCACTACATTTATCATCTGCAAAGGACCCTACAAAGAAAACAAAGTGAATATTGTTAAGTTATGTGGATGAAAAAAAATTTAATAGTGAATATAATTGACAACTGTTTGTAAATTAATTGTTGAGGTTTTGGTTAAATCAGTTTTATTAGGTTAGTTGGTCCCCATTCACATCAACATCATGATATTCTGTATTATCAGTTATGGTACAATAAATTTATAATTCTACGAATAAAAAACATCACCAGCACTTTTTTGAAAAGATTGTACATTGTTATGTGGGTCCAGTTCAAGCTGCCAAATATAATTTAATATTTTTTTTTAAATTCAGTACCTCTTTACATGGCTCCATTTTCAAAATAGTCTTTAAAACCTTTCCAGCTCCATCTTTTAAAACCTTCATTGGCAATTTTGTAAGCATACAAAACTCAGTAAGCACCTAAAAAAAAAAAAAAA
>NW_022724710.1:0-537 GCF_011630105.1 Anneissia japonica
TTAAGATTGGTACATTTCTAAATAATATATCTTCATATCTACTTTCTAAAAGTGTGATTAGGCCAAATAAAACTTAATTGCTAGTTTCACGTCCCCGCCCTCATCAAATTTGGAAGCCTCATGAAAAAATTTACTATTTGCTATTTTTGAAAAAAGCATGCCCCATTTTTTCCATGGACAAGAAAAATAATGACTATCTCAAAAAATGATGCAAAGCTTAAGAAGAGGCCGGAACACAAAATACCAGAAATACATTACAAAGATTCATTTCACTTCTTTTATAAGTGAATTGTATTAATTGTACATGCAGTAAAGTGGACATAGGGCCCGTTCGAGCGAAAAAATATCCGTGCGATTTTCCAGTTAATTCACCGGTACACACTTTCTAAAACCGCTCGGACACGCGCCTAATTACCTTACCATCTGGATTATCCACGACAATTTTGACCACCAAATTGCTGGGTAGAATTCCGTGTATGAGATGGCCTTGGAGCCAGAGACGATGATAAATCAACCTTAATTGCTTTGCCAAATGGT
>NW_022724711.1:0-2008 GCF_011630105.1 Anneissia japonica
ATAAAAATTCAAAACATCAATATCTTTACTATATTATATAATTTTGTAGAATGTAGAATTGTGTACGTATAGCAAGCATTACAATTATTGCAACAAAGTGTACTCATTTTCTTAGGAGAGTTCCCCTACGGCAAAACAATCAACATATGCAATGAATTATAATAGGCCTTTTTTTGTTGACAATCCCAATCGATTTTGTCCAAAATGTAAACAGAGTAAAGTTTGTGAGCATGATGCTCCTGTACCAACTGCATAGTGTATCAACAGATAGTGATAGTTAAGTAAAATACTTTTAGGCCTACGTCTAACTATCAACATACTGTACTGTATAAGAGCTTATCTACTACCATGGTTGAACCATGGAGGTAATATATTTCCTCCATGGTTGAACTAGGAGAGTATTATCAGCGTCATACTGTAAATTAATAATCATGTGTTTGCTAACAATTAATAATACATAAAATACAAAGAATATAGAGTGTGAGTGAGTGTGTGAATGTTCAGTGTGTAGACTCACTGAAAACAATGTAAGCATACGTTTACTAGTTTTCCCAACAGATTTATAAGGTGAGTGAAGAAACAATAATGGTGGTGGCATGAAGAATCTCAAATTACCTTGAATTAAGACATGCTCAGGGGAAGAAACAGCAATAGCTGAAAAGTTAAAACAAATATATTATTATATGCTTTAGGTATATTATGTGTGCATTTTTCTTTAGTTAAATACCCGACGTATTCAATCAATGATTAATCTCAGATAAGAAAGTATAATACATACTCCAAGTATTGAAATACACGCCATCGTGTTGGGATTCAATATTTCGACATTAATTATGTCATCATCAGGCCTAATAAAAATCATCCACAATATTACATCCCCCCCAAAAACAATATTAAACTATATCGCAACCTGATGATGACATAATTAATGTCGAAATATTGAATCCCAACACGATGGCGTGTATTTCAATACTTGGAGTATGTATTATACTTTCTTATTCAATCAATCAATCACAAAACTTGTATAGCGCCAATTAACCATATTATATGTTCAATGGCGCTCAAACAGCAGGGCTTTTAGTTTGTAGATAGAAAAGAAAATGCTGTCACCATCATAAAAAATGAAAAACGAAGTTATAAATTTGCATTGCCTAATTTGTACTTTTAAGTAACTTAATATGTTACATGTGATATTGTTGTTGATATTACTATTAAATATAAAATCTATATATTATATATTATGGAATGAAGAGAAAGGAATTCACAAATTAGTAACTGTACCTAAATTTTGAGTTTACCCTGTTAAGTATGTCTCATGAAAATGACAAAAACAATGAAATAAAGGGAATAGAAAAGATGAAAAGAAGGAAAATGACAAGAAAATAAAAAGAAAGAAAATGAAATTAAAAGAAAGAAAAGAAAAAAGTTATGGTGGAATTGAAAAAAAAGTTAAGATGAAAATGAAATGTAAAGAATGTAGGCCTAAACAAAAAAAAATTAAATGGGCCACATGACAACTTGTTTTCTTTAAAAAAAAAACTAGGATTACCATCTTCTAGTGCATTCAATGCTGGATGGATTTCAAGGCTTCTTAATGAATCAGTGAATTCTTTCATATTCTTTTCGCTGATTATCTGTCTGTCTTCTAGATCAGTGATCATACTCCAGCCATCGGTATACTCCTTACAGAGCATGTTCAGCAATCCATCAATTTTTGTTACATTGTCTGGAGTCAGGTTCATTCCAAACTTCATTAGTTTTTGTCTGTGATGACTGAATTGTTTGGAAATGTTTCCTTCCTTAACATCCGCGAATGACGGTAGTAATACTTTAATCTTATGTTGAAGACCAAAAAGTTCAGTTATGCTGATGGTATCATGCAGAATTGTAAGATTTTCTGAATTCAAATGACCATGTTTAACTAAATCATTCAGCAAGTCCAATGTCTTATCTATTTTTGATAGTCTCTCATTGACCACATGATCTCTGAACAACACTTTCAACATAG
>NW_022724712.1:0-892 GCF_011630105.1 Anneissia japonica
TGGCTCTGGCCCAATGCACGCACCATGCAGATATCGCTGGACCGTATAAATATCCACTATTATTAATATTGCCGCCAAGGGTACCATCGATAAAGTAAAATAACAAATGAAAATAGTAGACATTATATATAAATAAGGAGAAGAAGATATACAAATAAGTAGAAATAGTAGTAGAAATAATGTCATGTGACGTAATTTGAGTCGTATGTTGGTCGAACCAGTTCTCGTCGGTTCACTGGATAGATAGATTATTACTGGATTTGAAGTGCAACAGAAGCTAGTTCTGGTACATTCACCAATGTCCCAACTGAGAACCAATCTGATCGCTTACAATCAATACGCGGCGAGTAAATCGCATAGAAGTATAAATCTAAGCTGTTTATTGCGAGCAGAACAGCTGAAGGAACTGAAAGAAAATCTGCGTAGATACGCACCAATGGCATGACGTCACGCTGTATTGGAAAGTTGCCTTTGGAAAGTCGATTTAAGTATATAATTCAATACTTTTTGATTAAAATGAGTTTACATTTGCCGCTGATGACTTCTAATGTGTCATAATTGTATCACAATGAAATGAAAAAATCATGGAATATAAATTATACTTACAATATGTAGCATACTTAAAACCACTTCAAGCCTTACACGAGCGATATGTTTGTAGGTTAAAGTGGTCAGCCACAATATTTTGTTGAACTCTACCCGATTCAAACAATAAAAAATAAACGAACACAATAAACACTTACGATTGATGATCCTCGGAAACATATATGCACACTCGTCATGAATAGGCTATGGCAATAAAATCGGTCCAACAACTCAAAAATTGATGACGTATTAGTTATCGTTGTCGTATGTTACCTGTATGCGATTTGCTCGTAATCGTAATTTGAAA
>NW_022724713.1:0-1015 GCF_011630105.1 Anneissia japonica
AACAAAGTTGTGGAATGAACTTCCACACGAAACAAATTTCATGAACATGTCTATTATATTTTTTTTAAACTCTTTTAATTCTTAATCACTTTTATTATGATATCTATTTATATATATGTATGTTTTTTAATTACTTTTCTTTTAACTTTTGTATTTTATGAAACTGTACCACTTTGAAAAACAGTACACAAGTACTGAAAGTGCATGCAGTAGAAAGACAGAATAAATAAATAAATAAATCTTTTAGGAAATATGCTTTCATCCATACATTTTAATTATTTAGTATTATAAATACTGTACTAGGCCTATTTTTTTATCTTTAAATTTGTTTAAATATTCATTTACTTGCTTTGTACTTTTTTGCTCTCTCTTTCATTGTTGTATTTTTATGGACAAAAATAAATGTCTTTTGAATTGAATCTTTTGAATTTATATAATTATGTAAAAATAAAGGGTTCATATAAACATATTAAGTTTAGTATCAAATTAAAGATCATGAAATGGACATTGACCCAAATATGCTCAAAATGATTTCTGAGGTGTATATACAGTAAGTCAATTAATTTCATTTTTGCCACGCCTCTTTTCTATATTATGTTAACATGTTTGTGAAATTTAAATAAAACTTGTATTTAACATGTCAAATTTGATATCAAATCCAAGCTCATGACGTGGACATTGCTAGATTGCACTATCTTTCTTCAGATAGTGTCAATAGGTCATTACCTGTAAAATTGCCATTTAAACCACTCCCCTTTTTATTATATATTAGCCATTATGTCTTGTTAAGGAGGCAGTGATGCATAAAATCTGTTTTCTGGCTGGCTAGTACTTTTTACACCGTACTTAAGTGCGCAGTTAACGTGTGAATGTAGTGCTTATAACATGCATGAGTAGGTTGCCTTTCTCACTGAAATTATTAATGCCTATTTCCAATCACTAAGTTTTTTCCCGCTCGATAATTTTGATAGTAAGCATATTGACATCATAGTTCCTGATCATTTAATTATTGAAC
>NW_022724714.1:0-691 GCF_011630105.1 Anneissia japonica
TGGTTGTGGAGGCTGGTATTCCATTTTGTGCTGGAATCCGCTGTTTTGTAGAGCTTGTTCGTAGTCTGGGGCGGCCTGGTGGAATGATTCACTGGAATCCAATATATTGGATATGCGTCTGTTAATAGATGCGGGAATTTGTTTCAGGATAGATGGGGGATGGTTGGATTTGCTGTTGACGTAGAGTAGTTGGTTGTTTGGTTTGCTGTAAGGCTTGAAGGACCGATTTTTTAGGCTGAGTGTGACATGAAGTTGGTGGTGTGGATGTTCGCCTGTATGGTGATGCGGAGGTCGAATGCGTGGAAGATAGATATAATATTTTTCCTCATTTTATCGCATTGTCTTGGTGATGAACTGTTCATGACAGCGAGGCCATTGTCTCTTATACACATCTAGATGTGTATAAGAGACAGTATACATACTTATATATATATACATACTTATATATATACATATATACATACATATACACATACTTCCATATATACTTATATAGGCCTATATATCTTGGTCCATGTTGAATCGTTACCAAACAATATTGATTTTCGGGAGTGCATGATGACATTTGCTTCGTGTTCGGAGATGCTGGTGTACTTTCGTGCGTACTGGATCGCATCTGTTAACAATTTTTTTTTTGTGATGGATGGGTAGAATTCCACGATGTCAAAGGAGATGAATGTGCTGCTTGATT
>NW_022724715.1:0-1428 GCF_011630105.1 Anneissia japonica
CATTTATGCACACATATACATATGGTGGGTGGATAATAACTTTGGTAAAATAATAACAGTGGATTTTAATGATAGAAAAGTGGGTTAAAAATGGTGGGTGAATGTCAATGAAATTAGCTTTAGACTGGGTTGAAAACTTCAAGGCTGGGTGGCTCCGCCCACTATAACTACATACATTCATATACTTGTTTAGCGTCACCACCCGACCCTGATTTTCTATCCGCCTCATTTTTTTTTTTTTTTTTGGTAAAAAAGTGCTGGAAATCGACTAAAAAAAATGCTGATTAATAGAGGAAAAACGATCATTTTTTTCATCTTCACCACAAGGAACAAGATGTGAAGTGCGCCACCAAGTGTGTTTTCTTTTTGTGCTTGTTGACAGAAATCGCGGACAATTTGATTGTAGGCGTACATGTTTTTATTTGGTTCTTTTTAGATAATAAACGATGTTTTAAATATGATAATAATAAAGTACTATGAAGAAAAATAATAGGTTACGACCTACGCTTCAATTGGCAGATGTTTTAGGCCTGGCCTAAGTACTACCTAACTAGGCCTAGACCCCTAGCTAGTAGTAGGTATGGCTAGGCCCACCTGGCACAGGCCTAGCCTAGCACTACAGCAGTTTGCCTACAGAACCACAATGCTTATTAAAATAAATATTGTACAAACAAATTTATGTAAAATTTAGTGTCTGTTATAGCCTTTGTAAAAAAATTGTCTTGGCCCCAATGCAGTTTTTGATGATCTCTAGGCCTTAGAAGCCTACACATTAGGGCCTAGGCTAGGCCTAAGTCAGCAAAAAAAAATAAATAAAAATAAAAAAAATCGGCCCCTTCCCCCCGCCCCTGAAAATTTCTGAGGGTGTGATGCTAAACAAGTATATTTTTTTTGGCCTAATGGAAATATAATAAGGGTGAATATTTATCTGGCGTATTCTGTTAGAAAGCACCTTGCTCAGTGTTCATTATCGTTTCAGACATTATGATCGCTCTAAAATTCACTCAGTTTCCTATGCTACAACACTAAAAATTGAATGCATATTATTCACAAGTGCGCGGCAAACATTGATTTAGGGTTTTTGTACAACATACAATCATATCCCATGCAACAAATTCAAATGTGAAACATTTTTTTCATGGTTTTCTAAGCCACTAAATGTTATACTTTACTGAAGAATGACCCAATAATCTTTGATTGCTCCAAATTTTTTTTAGTTCTCTTTCCAATACTGTTCACTTAGAGAGAATATTTGCAAGTTGGCTCTGAAAATGTTTACCAACATCAAATTATTCTCATACTGACAGTGGAGTCTAAAGTAACCAATCAAAATCCATCGTGTT
Organism: Anneissia japonica; assembly: GCF_011630105.1. Taxonomy (NCBI): domain Eukaryota; kingdom Metazoa; phylum Echinodermata; class Crinoidea; order Comatulida; family Comatulidae; genus Anneissia; species Anneissia japonica. The sequence goes on from NW_022724715.1 coordinate 1,344, forward strand.
CTATCAATTAAATATGCCACATTAATAGACCTGGACAGTTTAGTATCCATAGCAACAAGCAATTAAGTGTTCCCCATTTGAAATA
>NW_022724716.1:0-591 GCF_011630105.1 Anneissia japonica
ACTTGCTTACATTCCTCAAAGTTGAAAATTTGCTAAATCTGAAAAAAAGTCATGGAATTGCCCAGATGCATTGCGGAGTTTAGTTTTCAATGCAGTAGTTGCTGAGAACAACATGGTTTTTTCGAGAGTAGCAGCAGCATAATGTCGTCAGTCTTCAACCTATATTTTATCACAATCCAAGATAAGTATATTTCGTGTATTTAAGACAGAATATTAATAACGATAGGAATTAAGGGCCTCGATAGATCGTTACATGTTACGTTAGGCCTAGCTAGCCTGTAGGGAACACCGGGTCCCAGACTACTACGAGGCCTAGGCCGTCTAAAGAAGCTAGGTATTTAGCCTAGGGTAGGCTAGCTAATCGTATAACACTACTGTAACATTACAAGAAAGAGGGCCAACGACAGCGTAGCAGATAACAAATTTACACGGGCCTAGAGAGAATAGCATGACGCCAGAGAGGGCCTACCTACTACTACTAGCCATAGGCACTTGATTGATTGAATTTCTCACTGTACACCACCCTAAAAAGTGGTGCAGGAGGCTGGTGTATACCAGTGGTGGCCCTCTATTATCCCCTTTTGTATTCTC
>NW_022724717.1:0-1207 GCF_011630105.1 Anneissia japonica
TTCAAATAACCAACAATTGCATTAATCAATGGATGCATTAAATAACCAACTACTGCATTTTCAATGGATGCTTCATCAGGTAACTCCACAGATACGTATGTCTTTAAGACTTTCAACATATTTTTGATTATTATATGCGAAGTTGCAGCCTATATATAGTACTATAGTGTACATGTTTTTTCAGATGCTAGCATGCTACTTTCAGATGCTAGCAGCTACTTGACAAACTTGACATCTCTGCTTCAAATAACCAAGAACTGCATTTTCAATGGATGCTTCAAATAACCAACAATTGCATTATTCAATGGATGCTTTAAATAACCAACTACTGCATTTTCAATGGATGCTTCATCAGGTAACTCCACAGATACGTATGTCTTTAAGACTTTCAACATATTTTTGATTATTATATGCGAAGTTGCAGCCTATATATAGTACTATAGTGTACATGTTTTTCAGATGCTAGCATGGCATTTGATTGTGGAAGTCATTTTACGCTAAATGATGAGCTTGATATTAAGTGTCAGTTGCAGATCTACTTTGTATAAGAGGGAATTCCTTGTCAAGAAATATTAGTAATTGTTCTGACAAAGTGTAATGTCTCCTTTTTAAATCATACTGTGTGAACATGTTCTGTCTTTCGTTATTTGCAAATTGTATGTATGCTTCTTTAAACTGCATTTAGTACCAAACTACCTAGACACTGTAGTGCCACTTAGTAACTCTGTTTCTTCATTTTATGAGTATTTGCATAAATTGGTGTATTGCTTCATGAATAGAACTAACAATAGCTTTAACAGTCTGGTATCTTGTCAAAGTTAATGCCCTGTTTAATATTGTGTCTGTGTGCTATAATTTTTTCCCTACTTTTTCTAGGTAACTTTTTTTGATCATTTTTTATAGATATAAAATTCTGAAAAAAAAAAAAAACAAGATGGAGGAATGAATTAACTTCTGACTTAGTTCTGATTTATCCCTGTCTCTTATACACATCTAGATGTGTATAAGAGACAGCGCAACAATTATATATTTATTGCTAATATTATATTATCTATACAATAATAACACCATTATTTATATTCAGTTTCTATACAGGTTGCAGTTCATCACCATGTCAAAATTGTTTACTATGCATGAACTACTAGTGATTGTCCAAACAAACCAGTTTCCATTATTAAACGGATGCTGCAGATAAAAAACAATTGCA
>NW_022724718.1:0-1036 GCF_011630105.1 Anneissia japonica
CCTTGCTCTATACAATCGCCATGCCTCGTCTTTGTTACTATTTCGTTAGGGAAATCCCCTAAAAGGGTCAGCAACAGAGGGCAGCATTATTAAAAACAATAGGAGAAATAGGTCCGTACCGTATGCGGGCGCGCATCCAGGGAGAGTAAATTACTCCGTATGGGATACAGACTGCGACCTGAAAGGGAAAAGAGAAATTATAAAAGTCCTTGTAGACTTCACATTCCTAGATGGAATTTATTACTTTAATGTAAATACTTCATTGTGGGTTGTGTTAGTTCGAGTCTCTATAATGTCAGTGTTTCTGAGGTCAAACATTGATGTGCATGATACTTGTTAGCGTTACCTCCATAAAAATAATCAGAGACTCTGATTTTTTTTTTATGGGTGCGACTTCTCAGAGGGGGAATCTACAATACAAATTCAAATGACCTTATCAGACGTTTGCTTGTCAAGCTAATTAGTGATTCTTAAAACATCAAATCGATACTGCATTAGGCCTATGTAGTGACGACTGGTTGACTTTAAGTTACAGGGGTATTTAGTATTTTTTTCATTGTTTAAATTAAATATGTCGCGTTAATTCATTTTTTTTAAATGCCTAAATTGAATACGATTTTAATATTTAATACCGGTAAGCATTCTTGATGAAGGAGAATACGTATTAAATGACCTTAAGAGTGAATATACCAATCCACAAGAATAGTGTTGAATATTTCGTCGTATCAACGACACATCAGCAACCGAGACAGGAATTAAGCAGGTCAGCTCTTATATACTGTGCTAATAAGCTAACAGGTGTTGGAAAGTATTGAAAAAAAAATATCAGGTAATAAGGAAAGCGTCACTAAGCTCATTCTTACGGTTTATAGAGGGCCTAATGTGATTGATTCATTGTGCTTCCAACACACGAAGGCGCAATTCATCTTTAGGCGTTCTTCTGACAATGGAAACCAAGATATCGGGGTCTTAGATTCACCAAAGTGCGCGCCGAGCGCAGAGGTGGTGCTATGTTTACGAGCCGAAGCGAGATGTT
>NW_022724719.1:0-541 GCF_011630105.1 Anneissia japonica
TCTCTCAAGGACATTCAAATCACCGGACTGACTTTGTGCCATGGATCAGATAACATGAGAAAAAAACACTGAAGAACATATTATATATAAGCTTGGAACACTTGCCCCTAATGGACTTAATATATCATTTAAATCTTTCAGAAATTAATAGGCCCATTTACTGAATATGTTATACCATATACTATGCTGATGTTTTTGTTTTTTTCATATCATTTCTATATATATTTCTATTTATTTTATTATGATTATGATTTTTTAGGCTTTTCTTTTTTATATATATATATTATTTTGCTATGTTTTGCTCTGACTTATTTTGTCCCACCCACCAGTGCTATTGGAGGGAGGAGGGAGGGAGGCTTCCTCCCCCCATTGTTCTATTGTTCCTTTGTTTTATGCTTTGTTTTATTTACCAGCTTTCTATTGGCTACTACGTTTTGTTCTGCTCACCTATTGGTGCATTCTGTTCTGTAGAACCATGTTTTGAGCCTTCCATATGAATATATATATGAATAAATATATGAATAAAATTATATATCTGGCA
>NW_022724720.1:0-934 GCF_011630105.1 Anneissia japonica
AGGCTTAGGCCAATGTAAGTGCATATGGGTTAGATTTGTACCTATAAGATAGAGATCTATAATAATATTATGGAGGATAACTTTATGGTCAAATGGTACTGATACTCACCTTGTTAGCAAAAGGCTGCAGACAATTTTTTCATGCAACAAAAGAAATTTTATAGTTAGTAAATGACTGAAAACGGAATATTTAATTAGATTCCTAATATATAATACTGTATTCACATAATTTTGGGGACAATGATTTCAGCTAGTTGCGGAAACTTAATATTCTTATGCTAAATAAAATTCCCTAAATTTTATTCTTTTACTGATGGTCATAATTTATGATTCTCTTTTGCAGACCTTGAATTAAATATCAAAGTTAGGATGTTGACCCTAAGTAAACAAAAGCCAGGTTACCGATAGGTCATATATGATCCATAGTTAGAAAATTGATAGATTCCAATGAAGCGTGACCATTGACGGGACGTCTTCAGTTTATGATTACAGGCAAATTGGTTATTTCCTCTTTGTGAAAATGCTTTTCTGCTGAAAGAATGGAATTTAAGATAACTCAGACGGTTAGTGATTAACTTTGTGGCTTTGCAACTTTCAATAGGTATTCAACTTGTTAAGCCACAGATTTTTTGTGCTATAAAATTAATGTATGAAAATGGTAATTGTTGAAAATTCAGATCTCTGTATCTGTATGTATTTACATTTGAATTTAAGCCTGTCCAATGTATCTTAAGGCCTCCACCTGCCTCCCCTCCTTTTGCCACCTCGGTGCAGCAGGCCTATGCTGAATGATTTGAGGCTCATAGTAAGAGATCAATGCTGTTTTAATGTTGTAAACAAAAAAATAGTTTTTATACTAGGCCTAATTTCTTTTTCATTTATGTTAAAGGAAAAACCAAAACGACTAGTAACAACATTATTACATAATTATTTT
>NW_022724721.1:0-733 GCF_011630105.1 Anneissia japonica
TCAAGGATTGCACATATGGTACCCATATAGATCTGCATATGGGCACCATATGTGTCCCTTATGGGTTTGTTACCTGGGTTGCCTAACGTTTGCTTTTCCATTGGGCCAACGTCGATTCAGCCAGTTGGAAAGACGTCGGTTCGACTAGTGGTAGCAACGTCGGGCTGATATGTTTGTGCAACGTCATCAAACTACATTGGACCAACATACTTTTTCTGATATTGCCTAGATGTTTGCTTTTCCATCGGGCCATCGTCGATTCAGGCAGTTGTAAAGACGTTGGTCCGACTAGTTGAGTCAACGTCGGACCGATAATGTTTATGCAACGTCATCAAACCATGTTGGCCCAACATATTTATACTAACGTTGGTTAGACGTTTGCATATTTATTGGGCCAACGTGGGTTCAGCTTCTTGGAAAGACATTAACCCAACTGCCTAGAATAATGTTGACCCGACGTTATGCAAAGTTTACACGCATTTCGTCTTAACTACTGTACTGGTTGAAGCATTGATCAGGTGCCGTTATATCTCATTTTACACTATAGAAAAATAGATAGTAACATAGATTATTCTAGCCATCTAAAAGAAAGTACCCAATACAATAAAATCTTTCACTTTATTGCTGCGAAGCAGCCAATTCATATTCTTGACAGCAATTTGACCTCTGAAAGGTCATTGTTTGTCAAAAAACGACTGCCGAAGACGACTGAAAAGCGAGTTTCCTTCTGTCG
>NW_022724722.1:0-566 GCF_011630105.1 Anneissia japonica
AGGCTTTTATAATAATAATAATAATAATAAAAATAATAATGAAAACTTGTAAACTGTAAAAACAGCGTGGAGGAATCAAACGCAAAGCTCCACGCAATCTTGTCCCGTTTTTGGTGACAGGTTTACAAGCTAAACTTGTTTAGATGTTAATGTGTTTATGATCTTGACGTGTTTAGAATTAAATGTGCTTTTCATATTATACCCAAGTACATCTAATGCTAAACACGTCAAAAATTTAAACACATTAGGCCTTGCCTAAACACGTTTACCTTTTAAACGTGTCACTTAATACGGAACAACATTGCGTGGAGCTTTGCGTTGAAATCCTCCGCGCTGTTTTTACAGTGTGTAGCGCCGGTATCCTCCATCCAAATGAAGTGGCGCTCATGACGCTTTGTGCATAAAAGCGTCAATAAATAGTGATGTTTTCAAGTTAATCTTGAAACTGTTCAGACTAGAAGAGAATTTAATCATATATATATATATATATATATATATATATATATATATTTTTTATATGGTTCCTAAATGATCTAGTATATATTTTTTTTTATTGCGGACGATGT
>NW_022724723.1:0-765 GCF_011630105.1 Anneissia japonica
TGCTACTGTAGCCTGTTAAATATATGTCTTATAAATTATATATTGATGTATATGTAGGCCACAGAGCTATATGATAAATATAAATGCTTTTTAAACTCATTCCAAAAATAAAAGTCGGGTATTAGTTTTTATATGAAAGTCGTTTTATGTTTATTTTCTTCTGTCTCTTTCCTTAAAAAAATGATAATCATATCAAACAGTAAAAAAATTGAAACTTATTTGACTTTGGATTGGGCTAAATCTAACAATTACATTGTGCACGTTTTTCGAATCAAAGTTTAGTAGTATTTAGGCCTAGGCATCCTGCCAAGTACCCCAGTCTTCCTTATTATGTTTAATTAATTGGGCAGTTTGACGCCTGCAGTGTCTTGTCCCGAGGGAAACGAAATATTATTATTTTTACAGTTAATTAAATAATAAATTAACCTAGGCCTAAGCCTTGGCCTATAACTCTAGTTATATTTATTAGGCCATAAACTGCTATAATTTTATAACTTAAAAATGTATGGCTCGCTGGCTCGCATGGCTCGCTCATTGGCTCGCATGACTCGCTCATTGGCTCGCATGACTCGCTGGCTCGCACTTTGTCACGACCCCATTTTATTTACAAATCTCATATTTGTGAAGCAAATTTTACAGATAGGCCTATTCTCTTTTTTTATTTAGAAGAAAAATTCTAGATTTTCTGGGAAAACTTTAATATTTATTTTTATTTAGGAAGAGGGAAATTGGCCTTCAAAATTGGATTTTAGGTGAATTGGGAGG
>NW_022724724.1:0-742 GCF_011630105.1 Anneissia japonica
GGTGGCATTTTATAAGAAAATGTTACATTTCTTAAGGTGATGTTTGACATATTGAATATTAGTTCTTCATTACCCAGTTTGCGTATGTAATGTAAGGGCAGTATTTTCCACCTTACATGCTTTCTACACATAATTTTTTTTGCCCACGTAATCTGCAACGCTTTAATTTGCAACGAAAAGTCTGGCATATTTATGCCTCCTGTAATGTTTTTACCAATTAAAGTTTTTCTTTTTATTTTTTCTTTCTTACCGTTCCAGAGAAAATTATACGCCAACTTATTAACCCGTAAAATAACATCATTTGGTACATTGATTATAGAAGCATTATAAGTAAATTTAGAAAATGCTAAGCTCTTTAAAATGGTAACCTTTCCAAAAAACGTAATATTTCTGCCTTTCCAGGAGTTAAGCAATCTTTCCAGATTAAGTAATTTATCGGTCCAATTTAATTCTTTACATTTTGTTTCGTTATATCCGACATGTATACCTAATATTTTGATAGGTTCTTTGGTCCAATTTAGACCTCGTGGCTTGTCGGATCTTTTTCTCCATTTTCCAATCCAAATTGCATTTGTTTTACTTTTATTTAGTCTCATGCCTGAAACTTTACCAAAGTTTTCAACAATGCATAAACCCCTTTCAATACTATTACTATTTCCAACAAACAGAACTGTATCATCTGCGAGTTGTACTATACGAGCTTCTTCAATATTTGTTCCGAACGGAAGAGGTATTCCTTTAT
>NW_022724725.1:0-699 GCF_011630105.1 Anneissia japonica
AAGACGTATGTTGATTATTTTCTTAATTAATTTGCTAAAACAATAACTTACATTTTCTTGTTAGTGATTTTTACAATTTATTTATTTGTATCATAAGTAATATAATAACATACATGGTATTGTAATTAATAGAATAACAGCCATCGAACTTATCGTATGTGAACAAAAGACGTATGTTGATTATTTTCTTAATTAATTTGCTAAACAATAACTTACATTTTCTTGTTAGTGATTTTTACAATTTATTTATTTGTATCATAAGTAATATAATAACATACATGGTATTGTAATTAATAGAATAACAGCCATGGAACTTATCGTATGTGAAACTTTATTTGAGTCAATTTTTGTCGTTATGTTACTATACTTATGCAGATTCAAGGGACACAGTGGCACATTCTTCACAAATTCATGAACATTTTTAAAAATGAAGAAAAATCTTTAATATCAAAATAATTCAAATGTTCAAGTTTAAGTATAAGAGTGCCATTTTAGGCCATTTTAAGTTGCTATGACAATAAAATTACATTTCTCAGCCCAAACCATGGTGGGACTAAGGTGGTTTATAGCACCCTCTCTATTTTAACTGCCTGGATGCCTAATTGCTACATATTTACATTGTAGGCCTACAGGCATAGGATGGAGAAAAAAGAAGGAAGACCGTTTTGACCCACCGCTGTACAAAAGTCCACCCCCAGA
>NW_022724726.1:0-582 GCF_011630105.1 Anneissia japonica
CTAGCTTATTACAAACAATTCCTACCGTACTACGACAGTAAAAATCATGATTCGAACACGTTATTACTTTACTACGATGTTAGTTCGTAATAAACAAACGTCTGTTTTGTACATGTGTTTATTCAGTAACTGTTAATTCAACGCTTTGCGTTGAATTCAGAATAAACTATTTCTGAGCTCTCAACGATGTCAACAGTTTCAACGACAACGCCAACGAAAACGCCAACGCGTTGTCAACGAAAACGCAAAGGGTTGAATGCGTTGAATTTTTGCAATAAAACTGGCCGGTACTGTATTTAATCTTAAATAAAACAAAAAGACAGTAACTCCGAAAAGAGACAGACATTTTGAGATTCAACGTTTCGATCTACAGTATTTCATCATTTTCAAGAATACTGATGAGAAAATCTCACCCATCCATATATTTTAAATAACTTTATTACGCTTGCTAATATGGGTTTTATATCCCTGAAATTATGGTTTATTTTGCCAGTTTTCATCAGTAATAATTTTAAAAGGCTCATTCTACCAACTAGATATTTGTGAGGGAGCTATAAGTATACTAGACTGTGAAATAGGAAT
>NW_022724727.1:0-1479 GCF_011630105.1 Anneissia japonica
ACAACGAAAATAAAATTTATATTTGGAAAAAGGCCACCACAAAAAGTGAAGCTTTGAAACGTGGCGCTCTACAAATGAAGATATAATGAAAATTAGATTACAATTGCGAATACAATTACAATAGTGGTAATAATAATTAATAATACTAATAATGATAATAATACACATATTAGTAGTAGTAATAATACTACCACTACTACTACTACTGATAATAATAATAATAATAATAATAATGACATGATAATTATTCAGATATAAGTGGATCATGTGAAAGATAGCATAACATAATGTATGTCATTATTAACAAATACTTCCAAAAATCCACTGTTAACCAACTTTCAGGTGAAAATAAAAATATGTGCGAGAGCTTACTATCGACGAATGTAAAAAATCGATTTTTTTTTTTTTCAAAAGGCGGCTAAACAAAAGCCCAGGATTAGATGAATTTACAGTAGAATTTTGGATTGGCATGGATTGGATTTATTCGTTGTAAAGACTAAGGATAGCCCACGATAGTCTGGAAGAAGACTTAGTTCCAGCGCGGTGTCCTTCTGGTGGTGATTAGGCAGTACAACAAGAGACAATGCCCTACCGCACTTTTTTTAGAGTAGTCGTATGCGACTCCCTTAATTTCTGTTGTTGATTTGCTCTGCTATATCACTACGCTGAATGGCCGCCGTAGTCATGTCAACAACTTTCATCATAATTAGTTAAGTTTTCAGCTGTTGTAACTCTCAAAAGATCACAGTGGCATCAATATCATAGGGACTGTCGGTATTTTCGTCAAATCAGCTGCTATAAAGACCGGATAGACATGCAATGCCAGCTTTTCCTTAGCAATTTTGATTAATACTAAAACGGGTGTCCCGAAAGCTCAGACCACGAAAGCTAAGACCTAAGACCACGAGATATCAGACCCACTCGAAATATCAGACCCCGCAAATTAAGACTCTCAACTAAGTATGCTATGATTTCTAGACAATACCTTTATTCGAAAGCTAACGTCAATATAAAGAACTGACTAATCATAAAATAAACAACTAAGTATCATCGATACCAGCTAGGCCCCTATTTGCGACGTTTACTTGAGAAAAATAATACAGTACAAACAAACCGGCTATTCGCATTCCACGGAACCGTACGGTACGGTTTAGGTACGTTTTCGATAGCGGTTTCTAATGCACATCTATCGTGCGAATACTGTAGCCGATATTATGGTTCTCGGTTGTTCTCACTTTCATTTTTAGGATTGTTTGTTCTTCTTTTTACATTCACCTTACCTTTTTTTACTTGCTTCTTTTTTGTTTTATATTCGGTTTCAAAATATTATATAATAAAAAAGATAAAATCACTAAAAGCATAGTACATAAACCAGACCAGTGGCGAATCCAGCGAAGGGAGTGGGGACATTAGTGCGCGTCCCCCCCCCCCTCCTCAATTCAGTAAAGCCGAAAATTTTGAGTTAAAGAGAGGAAAAAT
>NW_022724728.1:0-1697 GCF_011630105.1 Anneissia japonica
AAAAAAAAAAAAAAGCAGGATTTCTTAATCAAATTGAAAGTACCTTATCCCTAGCAGCTGGAGAAGAGGAAACGGAATGGAAACACAATCCAGCTTTCAAGTTTAGATGTAATTATGGATTGAGGACCCATAAAGAATCAAAATATAAAAAAAAAAATTACAAAGATATGTTGGGATTAAGACGCTCATAACCTGGATATCAAGAGAAATGGTGATAATTTAACCTTGATTATTATATTTACAAATAAGGTTGTTCATCGCTGTTTGTCTGTCTGTCTGTTTCACTCAAAGCCTACCGTACCTTTGAAGTGAATCTCTAAAATGGAAAATAATTAAAGTAATATAATTAGTTAGTTTAAAATTCAAATAGGTACACTGGCGGATTCAAGGGGGCCCAGCCAGCCCGGGCACCCTAAAGTTTTAAAAATTAAAAAAAAGAATGAGAAAAAAAGAAAATTATACTAAAATTTTGAGTCTAAAAGTGCCATTTCCGCCATCTAGAGGTGCCATAATCATAAATTTTCTTGCCTCAGCCCCAACTAAGGTGGGGCTGAGGTACCGTAGTATAGACCCTCCATCTGTGAGAGTTCTTCTCTGGGCCCCCTCTATTTCAAATTCCTGAATCCGCCCCTGGGTAGGACGCTGATCCAAAAAATACTAATCGTTGATAGATGGACCGATGATGATTGGTGAAGTTTATAAACTGAGTTAGTTTAGAATTCAAATAGGTACAGTGGCGGATTCAAGGGGGCACCCTAAAGTTTAAAAAAAAATTTTAAAAATGAGGAAAAAAAAGAAAATTATACTAAAATTCTGAGTCTAAAAGTGCCATTTCCGCCATCTAGAGGTGCCATAATCGTAAAATTTCTTGCCGTAGTATAGACCCTCCATCTGTGAGAGTTCTTCCCTGCACCCCCTCTATTTCAAATTCCTTAATCCGCCCCTGGATAGGACACTGATCCAAAAAATACTAATCGTTGATATGATGGACCGATGATGATTGGTGAAGTTAGTGTATAAACTCAGATGAGCCGAGGGGTAATATTCCTGCTTCTTGCGCTGACTCCGGTTCAAATCTGGACAACGTCGGCTAGCCTCCTCCTAGCATAACTCTCGCATGAGAGTTAGGCATGGTACGGTAGTGGCACCGTATTATGGTCACAATTTCTAATTTCAAATTTGAATAAAATGTTAAATAAAAATAAATAAAAATAACAATTGATAACGATATATGAGCCGAATTGTTTTTATGGCGTTGCAAAAATGATGATTATATGATAATGATAAGAATAATTGTTGCTCTGTCATCGCCTGTTAACGACCTATTAGCTCTGCTACAGATTTATTATTTATTTATTATAAATTCGGCATAGGCCTATATAGAAAACATTAAAACAGACAAAATAAGGAAGTATAAAAAGACAGGTGAACGGTATGCCAAGAGAGAATACTAGGCAGATGGTGTTTAGGATTTTGCCTTTGATGTTGTTATTACAATGATCATGATTATGACGACGACGACGATGGTGCATGATGATGATATGATAACATTAATTTATGGCAGCTATAATAATCACTGAAAAAACGTCGACTCTCGCACCCCAGCTGATGGAGGTGGCATTAAATACCGTGGCGTAGCTTTTTCTTTCAGTGAGATCCCATTTCACAAATTTGAATTGAATAGCAAATAAACTACA
>NW_022724729.1:0-544 GCF_011630105.1 Anneissia japonica
CCAGACATTTGATGTGTGTTTTAATGAATTTTATGTTCTTCAAAATTCTAATTTTCTAATAGCAAAAAAAAAAATCAGCTCACGGGTCCTGAAAATGTAGGTCTAGAATTCTCTTCTTTTTCCCCTTTTTTTGTTGCCCAAGGGAGGGGTCAGGACCCATGACCCCCCTCCCCCACATCCGCCAATGTGAATTGCGAGAAAATGTTACTCGGTCGGGTACTGGTCTCTTTCCCATCCTTCTCCTCCTTCTTCCCTCCTTCTGTTTTTGCATTTCCGATCATACAAAAATCTCCAGACATTATATATTTTTCGCCAAAAAGTGGGGGGGGGGGGGCCGCTTCCGCCGGCCATGTTATTAAGGGGATATTTTGTGTGCTTGTGTTTTTCAAGGTAATAATCGGGGAAAACAAGCTACCCAACATAAGCACTGTGTGTCTGTGTACAGAAATCTTCCTTGAAAAGTAAAAAACAAATTTAAACACAGAGTTATAATTATTTTTACAATTTTAAATTCGCCTTTGTGCATGTTTCTTGCTGCACTTCT
>NW_022724730.1:0-1229 GCF_011630105.1 Anneissia japonica
GTGTGTGTGGATGTTGGTGTGTGTGTGTTATTATAACACTCATGTGCGTTTGTGAACGTTGTGGTCAAGTTATGTCCGAAAACATTGACATAAAGTTGTAGAAGCGTTTGCGACGTTATTTATTTGGTAATATTTCATCTCTTATCCATTCAGCGGGTATTCAGAATTTTAAAATATATTACTTAAAAAAATCAGTAAAAAAATAACAATATAATAACAATACAACTTACTGAAAAACAATAAACAATAAAGGAATAAACAGATATAATATAAATGAGTACAGATATAGACATAAATTACGTTATGATTACGTGTTTATAGTTCTTCAAAAATGTTTTGTAAGCCATCATAACGTAAAATTGTTAGCTAGGAGTACTAAATATATGTCTCTTAGAAATTTATCGATAGCAGATGGGCAGATACCGATGGTACGTTTACAGATTGCGTGTTCAGGCAGACTGAAATGCAAGAGCCATAATAAAAAAATATGCTAAAAATCAAGTGCATATTTTACTGGTACTAGCTGTACTGGTAATGTACACTGTTTTTTATTAACTGTTGCGAAGCGAAAGCAGACTCTCACAATTCAAGAACATTATTAGTGTGGATAAAACAATAATACCCCAAGAAAACCTCAGGCAACATGGTTCAACAAGCAACAACAACATCAAGCACAGCGAATACAATCAAAATAAACACACCATAAACTGATAATTTGTGAAGTTAGAGCCATTTAATTAAATAAATGAGTATTATATTAAATAACGATTTTAGAAAATATATAATTGGACATGCCTTACTGTACAAATACGAAAATTTCGTCCAAGTAGAATGTTGTTAAATGACATGGAAATTGCTAATGTTATAGTTCTTGCAAAATAAGAGAAACATTGGTACTATACAGAAGAGTGTGGAACGATATTAAAGATTGTGGTGCCTTTGTCTTGTATTGGGTTTGTGTGTATCACAGATAGTGATGTACCTTTGCGGGATCAATTGCAACTAAGCCATGATGTATCATGTAAAATAGGGTAAGACGCCGTTGATGTCTTCTTATTTCCAGGGTGGGCCACTTTAGCATTTCTGTGACATTGGTATTACGCCTATCTGGACTATCACTGTTGAAAATACATTTATCGACTCGACTTTTGAATCGCCACTACCAGTAACAAATGCATATCATAGCTTTTTATTGAATCTCTTTTAATTCAGTCTGTTTTAACTCGTGA
>NW_022724731.1:0-743 GCF_011630105.1 Anneissia japonica
TGACGTTCTTGACGAAGGGAAGGTTGTGGGTTCGGAGAAACGACGCGAAATCCTCGATGGCTTCTTTCGGTCTCGTGGACCCTCTGTAAGCGAAACGAACGACGTTGCCGCGTTCCCAATGCTTGATGATCAGCTCCATCACTGGGTCGGCGATGGCCAGGTCGACGGGAACGTTGCGACGAACGTACGCCAGATCTTCGATCTTAAGATTGGTGGGCAACGCGTTCCAGTCGAACGTGTGCCTCTCCATCACGGGCTCGTATTCTCCTTCTCGAAGGTGCCCGACGCTGTCGAAATTTTTCCTCAGCTCCTCGACGACTTTCTCCCGTCGCTTCATTGCTTCCGATCTCAGCAACATGACGATATTCTGCAGCGGTGTTCACGACGGCGACTGCGACTACGAAGAAAAACTCGCTAACGGTTCGGGGTTTGTCCTTTGCCAGAATGCATATATATGCCTGTCTTCCGTTACGTCATGCGTCATTTTTTCACGAGAAAGCAATGGGCATCAAAGAAAGATTCGCTGACATCGTGGACAGGGAGACGAGCACCGGTCGTTTGTTCGCCGAAAGCGTCCGAAACGTCGAGATCATAATGATCGACGCTTCTCAGACTTTTCATCGGATAGCTTCGCGCCTGATCGGAACGAAGGTCGAAGATCACTTCCCGAACGTTGAGGCGTGCTTGGAACGGTCGGTCGTCGTCGGCGACGTCGAGAAACGGAGCTGGAGGGAAGGACACGT
>NW_022724732.1:0-2531 GCF_011630105.1 Anneissia japonica
GGATAATGGTAATGGTAATGGTTGGAGACTTATATAGTGCATAATACATGGTCTCTATGCGCTCGGGACTAGATGTTGCACTTTACAATAACTTTCTCCTCCCCTAAGGGTCACTTCATGTCTTCAGCAGCCAGTAAACCGGCGCACTTTCATCTGTCCATGACGGGCCGAATGAACCAGTACACCGGGGTAACCCCCTATTCATCTCGAAAGATGTACTGGGTTCTTTAAAGTGCACATGAGCATTTGTGTACACTGGGCCTACGGTTTATAGGGATAAGAAAACTTGTTCCACCACCAGAACTATAGGAGCGAGCCGGCCGCGAACCCGTGCCAATATTGTTGGCTATGATCACGGTGCCCCTGCTTTAACCGCTCGGCCATTTGGCGATAATGCTATATTACCAGAAGAAACCATGGTGATAGAACTTGTGAATTTGAATAAACATGGTTTTTTTTCAGTTTTATTAAAATATCAAAACTCTATTCTAAATATACCATATTAGTCAATTGTTATAATAGTATTGTGATTTATATAATTATTGAGAATTTATTTTTGTGGTAATGTGTTTAATGTTCTATATTGAATTTTCACAGGGAGCTCCAGGTGTTTCTGGACCCAAGGGAGAGCGAGGTGAAGGTGGTGCTGTTGTAAGTAATTCATACGTTTATATTTTTGCATTTCCTCTATGATGTAATGAGGTTTTTAGATAAACTTTTTAATAATCCATCTTTATTTTGGTGTATATTGTTTATCATATGATGTCCTGTGCAACTTTATATCATTCTGTATCACACAATTTTATATATAAATAAATGGAAGAAGTTAATTTTTTGTCTCTTTGATTTTTAATGACTTAAATAGTGTCTTTTATTACAATATCTGTTAAACATTTATACTTTATTTCGCAGGGTGCTGCTGGACTTCCCGGACCAATGGGACCCGTCGGCCCAGCTGGCCCAACCGTAAGTTTTACTTATTAATCAAACAGATTTATGCATTTCTCAAAGAATTACTGTAGGGTATAAGCATTAATTGACAATATAATGCCTATAAATATAGAATTAATATATTAATATAGAATTGTAAATATAGAAAAATAATATATGCGAATGTTATTTAATTTTGTTTATTATATAATTTGTATAAATTATTATTTGCCAGGGATCTATTCTCAAAACATTAATCATTGGACATAATTCCTTAAGTTTGGGTTACTGACTGACTCCAAACCACTGCGATAGCCGATTCCACAATTTCAAGATCAGATAGATTATAAATGATTTTTCAATTATTAATTTTATTTTAACTTTTATATTTAAAATTCTATATAATCTTTTTATCGATTATATTATCATTATTATTATTATTATTACAACAATAATGTATTGTATATTTATATGAAATTATAATGTTTATATTTACTGTTTTAATTGTGTTTGTTAACTCGACAGAGATCTAGTATCTCTTTTTGGGAAGCCAGCCTCTTTTTTGTTTTTTGTCTGCCCTTTGTCCTTTTTGAAGAAGTGAATAAATGAAATAAAAATGAAATAAAAGACATTTGTATTCAATTATTTTAGGGAGCTGTTGGAGCCCAAGGTTCTACTGGAGCTCCAGGAAAAGATGGACAACCCGTAAGTAATAGAAATAAGATATATAGACTCATTGAAATAGTATTATACTTATATATTGTATAAATCTGCATTATATGACCAAACAAATTGTCTGACCTTCATCAAGAGCTCATGGTGAAGACCAGAGTATTTGCAGTAAAATAATGTTGAATAATACATTGGAAATTAAATTTCTAATAATGATTTCAAACTCATGGTTTATTAGAAAGTTGGCGTTAATATTAATGTTCTACTACTGATATAAATTTTGAAATTTGAAGGGACTCCGTGGAGACAGTGGTAGCCCAGGACGACAAGGTAGCCAAGGACCACCAGGTATGCCAGGACAAGAAGGAGATAAGGGAGATGAAGGTTCTCCTGGCCCACAGGGTCTCCAAGGTCTTCCAGGACGACCAGGTGAATCGGGTCCATCAGGTATTTTGGTAAGTGAATAAACATTTTGTTGGATTTTTTTAATAATGAAAATAAATATTAGTGAATTAACAAACACAATTGAAGTCAGGTGTTGTATACTATGTCTTGATGTTGTATACCGTGTCTTGATGTTGTATACAGTGTCTTGATATAGGTAAAAAAGGTAAAGGTTGATGTTGTGTATACATTGTCTTGATTTTGTATACTGTGTTGTGATTAATTATGTGAATCATATTACTGTTCTTGTCGCACACAGGGTATGCCAGGCCCAGCTGGTGTCCGAGGTCTTCCAGGTGCCCCTGGTATGTCTGGGGATTCCGGTAGCCAGGGAGCCCAAGGACCCGCTGGTGAACGTGGACAAGTTGGAGCCCCAGGACCTGCTGGTATGCCAGGTATGCAAGGAGAGCGTGGATCAGCCGTAAGTAGAATTATACATATTGTCCAAAATAATTAACATTTTCAATTTAATGAAATAAATTAGT
>NW_022724733.1:0-1164 GCF_011630105.1 Anneissia japonica
TTTTATGATAAATTTTAAGGCGTTCATTTTAATTCACTTTTATTAAAAAAACTGTTTTTACTTTTGAGCAATCCTGTCAAGTTAAATGCTTGTATTTCTGTTTTGTAATCTTGTTTTCTTTGCATTATATATGATTTATCAACGAAATAAATGAAATTATATGATATAACAAATAGAGTCTGAAGTAACATCGAAACACCAAATCTAAGAAGCCATTGATAAGTGTTGCATTTATAACTGGTCTTAAACCGTCTTTAACACTCAACAGAATTGTTATAAGAACTTTTTAATAACAGTACGTTTTCTACCGTAGGTGGCACTTATTGTCAATCTTGGTCGATATTAATGTACAGGGCATACAAATCTCGCTGGACTGGACAAATAATACTAAAATCTACATTAGTGTTAAGTAGTAGATTATCGTTGGAAAGCACCATGGAACGTATCGCAAGTATTACCAGCAGAGTACTCAATGGTAGACCAGAGCGGATATAAATAAATAAAAAGCGAGGTTCAACAGTAGCTTTGATTAAACCATGATTGGACATTATTACTACTTAGTTTCGTACCACACACATGGTGTGAGACTCTTCAGATAAAATTTCCTGATGACTATTGAAACATAGAAATACAATTGATTGAGATAAGCTGAGCATGCGCAGAAAGACAGAGCGGTAATTCAAAGGTGTCAATTAGTTTGGTCTGATTAAGGTTTGATAAACAATGAAAGAGATTAAAGTAAGTTGCAACCTTACATGGGAAAGATTTTTGCATGCTAGGAGGGGATTAAAATAAAATTAGGTTACAAAATTTCTTAGAAGAAATTTGTTGGCATGCCTGCATGCTGAAACAAGTTCATTTCGTTTATTTAGTGTAGCTATTTCAGGTTTGCAAATTATAAAATATTTCTCTCATATGCACAAGTTGCATCGTTTTGATGATGGGTTATACGGTGTAGCTTGTTTGAGATGTTCCATTTAATTTGTCCACATTTTTTTCTTTTAGTTCCCATATGTACTTGCTTAATTCTGTGTTAAGTCTCTTGGATTTGTTCCTGACGGAGGCTTTGTGGTTATTGTATCGTGTCTTAAATGCGTTTTCTGTGAGGCCTACGTACGTTTGGTTTGGTTTGTCATTGGTTTAACCGTTGCCTGATAGATAACA
>NW_022724734.1:0-2040 GCF_011630105.1 Anneissia japonica
GACTGCACTCTACTGTCCGCGGATCTCCGACCGACGTGGAGTACACGGACGCGTCCGCGGATCTTTGTCGGACGTCGAGTACACGGAGGTGTTCGAGACCCACCAAGAAACGTCGAGCACACGGACGTGTCCGCGATCTCCAAAGAACGCCGATCCTTGCACCGATGACGTAGAAGAGAGGTACCGATGACGTCACCACCTCCATCTAATAAATCTACGATCTTGTACATTCCATTCGAATTACTTTCCTTGTTAGACGTTGATCGAAACCAGTCAGTTACAATGCACCTGCTGAAAATTCTCGTTTCGCTAATTGTCTTGTACATATGTTTGACAGCAATAGCTAAACGGACGGGTATTGAGCGCCCTGGCCAAATGGTCAAGCTCTTGATGATTTTGTTAATTTTCGATTTTTTTTACACAGTTTTGAAAATGACCGTCCGATGTTTCATAGAAGAGTTGGCAATCGCATCGAACCTTGAATCGTGTCATCTGCTTCAATTGGATATCATTATGCTGATCGTCGTGTACACTCTTTTGCCTGCAATCAATCATTGGACCGTTATGGAGCTCATCGGCCACATAACCAAAACTGTAATATCTGCCATGGGATTCATTTGATTCTGTCTTTCGTGTACGGCCGGATTTTGTTTTTAATTCAGGACAAGAAATACTAAAAAAAATGTGTTGAAAAAGACTAATAAAAGAAAAGAAACACAAAGAAATATTTTGTATGTCTGAATTTATTGTTTCTCCTTTTCTTAACCAATCCTGGGTTTAATTTTTTGCTTGTTATTAAGACGGCAGATGTCGTCTGACCACGTTACCGGCAACCAGCGTCCGCCTGTCTTCGTCGGAGAGAGTGTGGTTCTCGGATGTCGTGCCCGTCTTGTCCGATCTCAGAAAGAACATCATCCTCTTCAAAGGAAAAGGCGCGCGTCCCGAGTTCGAAATCGTGTCACCGACGAATTCCGAAGGGAAGTACGGCCCGACGTCCGACGGGTTGACTATCCGAAAGCGCACTTCGGTCTTGTCGCAATCGTCGTCGAATTCGTTGACGAAACTTCGGGAGCTCTCCCGAAACGGTTTGGGCAGTTTACACGGAAACAATCTCGGCCGAGGTGGAGGCGGCGGTTGCGAGGACGACTGCCGATCTTCGCTATCGTCCGCGGAGTCTTTGGCGAAGGTCCGGCCCTCCCGATCGAAGAGCAATTCTGAGAAGAACGTCAGGAATCGAGAAAAGCAATCGGACGAACGATTCCACTCGACGTTTCTCCTGTTCACGACGACGACGTTCTCGAAGTACGTCGTGCCCTTCTTGGCGCCGGTCGGCGGACGGCGGCTGGCACCGTCGGCGTCCCTCGGGTCGACGGAAGCCAGCACCAACGGAAAGGTGGAGAGACTGGTGACGTAACCTTCGTTCTGCCTGCTGGCCATCTCGGAAGTCACGCCGTCGAACGAGGAGGCGTGCATGTACGGGATGCTGTGGCTGACGTGCTGCGTGACGCGCACCGCCTCGTCGTACGCGTCGAAAGATGGCATCAGCGACGAGATCTCGAGGCGCTGTTCCTGGGCGAACGCGAGACCCGGCATGGAGGACCTGAAGCTGACGCTGGGAGCGTCGAAGTCGAACCACGTCAACCGCGCCAGGTGGGAGCCGGCGTTCGTCAGGGCGAACGCGAACTTCTCGTCGTCAGCGACCTCCGGCACCGCGAACGAGAACGCTATCGCCGGATACGCAGCTGCGAACAGTCTGACGGCCTCGTCCGTGTCGCATCGCGATCCCAGAGACGAGTAGCCGTCGTGCTCCGGAACCGGAAATCTTGGAATCCACCTCCTCAGGTAGGCGACGAACTTCCTCTTCCTGTTGCCTTCCACGCGTTTCTCCAACTTTTCCAAGAAGGAATCCACACCCTCCACGGCTCGCGGGATCGTCCGCGGACGGTGCGGGTACAGCGGTGCCAACGACTTGAGTAGATCTCCTCCGGTCAACTCCTCGTCTCCTCGCTGCCAGTCGGCGCACAGACATCCGACGACGGC
>NW_022724735.1:0-3660 GCF_011630105.1 Anneissia japonica
AGAACTATTCAAAGGAACATTCCCACGCTCTGCTGCTATGGAAATACGGACTGAATCAAAGTGTACGTGTCATTGATCTTGCTGCCGGCCGAGTTCTGCATAGCTCAAACACTTTGTACGCCGCCCAGTGTTATAACCAGGCCAAACTCATGGTGCTGCCATGAGCATGGAGGAATAAATTCGTAGTGACAGGATAAACGCAATTTAATGCCAGTACCTGCTTCTTCTAGAACTATTTATAGGAAAAGTCCCACAGTTCTGCTGCTATGGAAATTGACTATTAAGGGTCATTGATCTTGCTGCGGCCGAGTTATGCATAGCCGTACCCTTTGTACAGCGCCCAGTGATGACTCGAAGTTACCATGGAAAAGCATAGAATAAACTAAGAAAATATCAGTCTCAGAATTTTTGTGTGCAATTAAATCTTGTATTTATTATTTTCTTTAAGTCTCATTTTCAATTATATTTTATATTTGTTATATATATTTGAAAATGGATTTGGTACGATACAAATAAATTAATTACAATAAAGACAACAAGGAAAAGACAAACAGAAATTAAAAATCAAACAAGAACAGCTCATTCAGTAGAACATAAATTAAAGTCAATAGCGTAAACAGTTTATTACATGAACATAGGCCTAATTAGTGATCAAGATCTACTGTGTGTGTGTGTACAACAGTCGCTTGTATATGCTTGGATGATAATCTGATCTAAACACAATACTTTTATTTAGTGGTGGTTTTTTTTTTTCATTTTGGAAGCTAAACAATAATTTAGGCCAAAAAAATGGCTACCGTATCTGAAAACGCTATTCCTCTACACCCAGGCCCCATGTCTGTTTTCAAAATGACCTACAGAGAATGAATGAAAATAAATGGGAAAAAAGCCTACTGCACTAAATTCTGATATTCATCGTATATGTTGAGTATTTATTGGTGGCCACTGTACTTTATTATTAATAGGACTACAAATAGTAGGCCTATTGTACACTTATTTTTGATATAGGCCTACCATAATATATTTTAAATGCAAGGTTATTCCCAACTATTATATCGGAACAAATAAAAGACAATAAATCAATGGATAGAAAAAGCAATTTAAAGAATGAAATAATGATAATATGTTAAGAGATCGTAATTCAGTAAATATCCCATAGCCCAATGAGTACAGGAATAGAGTCAAGCGTCTAACTTTTACTTTGATAGAACATTGAGTATGCCAAAACCACAGACCCTAAACTTCCAGCCGGCGATGCAGTACACTGCAAGGAAGACGTTCCAAGTCCACTTGATACGCCGCACAGTGGGCCAGAATTGTTTCAAAGTGTGCCAAAAGTCAATACTCATAAGGAAATACTGATTATGTTCATGTTAAGACTGTTTTAGGGGTTTTCAAACCTGCTGAATTCAATTTAACTATTTTTAAATATGTATGACGTCATCAAATTACTGTTTTTTGATTGGATGAGTAAAATATTCATTGTAATACCTAGGCAGATTCATATTACCTTGGTTATTAGAACATATAGGGGTTTTCTAATTTGTAGATTTCAACGCAAGCATATTTAAATATGTATGACGTCATTAAAGTATATTTTTTTATTGGACGACGTAAAATTTAAGATCTAGACAGAATAACTTGCCAGAGCTCAGTATGACACGAATGAGGGTTTCTAGACCGGCAAATTCAAATTAGGACATTTTACACTTTATGTGACATTATTAAAATACATTTCTTCAAAGAAAAGGGTGGAAGGTGGAGTGTTAAGAAGACACCTGCAGTACCCTCTTAGTCCACGTCCACCCCATCAGTCAGCCCTCACCAGTGAAAATAAGCACAAAAGATCACGGTCAAACAGACTGAATTTACCTAATATCGCTATAATTTGCGTGAGCAATAATTGTTGTATTTGAATGGATGCTAAATAAATAAATCAAAAAAGAAATTAAATGAGCGGTCCCACTTCATCGGGCATTTACCCCCATCCCATCACCCACCTTGGGATGCCCTTATAATCTCCAGAGGCAATTTGGCTTCAGATTTCGGATGGAGTCAAAATGTTTTAAAAAAAATAAATAAAAAAATAACAACAAAAGAGAAAGTGTCAGAAAAAAATGATTCCTAGAATAATTGACCTCAAAATGAAAGGGGGTCGAGGTCCTCCCCGGAAAAATGTTGTTTCCTAAATGGCGAGAAATGAAAATATTTTAATAACATTTAAGTTCTTTCCCTCCCTTGAAAACAGTCATGTCAACTTTGTCATTCTTATTACAGTAAACAGGCCTATGTGTGTATAAAAAAAGAGTAGTTGCATACGTAGACCTATTTTGTTTTCCATGAACCGATGAACCCCAAGTAGGACGGTGGTGGGAAAGTGTTGATTCCTATATGTCGGGAAATGGGTTTTCTCAACTTCTGAAATTTTGGTCTCCCTCTCTTGACGTTTTTTAATGAATCAATGAACCCTAAGAAGGAACCAGGGGAGAGGCGGAATCATGTTAGCCCCTGGAAATTTTTGATTCCTAGATTGCGGGAAGTGAGCTTTTCAGACTTCTGAAGTATCTTTTAATGACCTTTAATAAAAACAAAATCAAGGTTTACCCTATTGAAAACGGTCAGGTAAATTTTTCTGATTTTTAATACAGTGTGTAAAGGTATAAATATGATTAATTGCTTACACATTTTTTTTTCTTTTCTTTTCTTTTCTTTTTTTTTTTGAAACTGGGTCCTCCCCCATCAAAATTTTGATTGAGCATTTCCGACATTTAATTGTCCAATTGTAACACAAAATTTAATAATCAGATTACGGGTCCTGGAAAAGTAAGTCTAGAATTATTTTTTAAATATTTATTTATTTAATGTTTTTGTCCAAGGGGGTGTGGTCAGGACCCTGACACCTCCAGATCCACCAATGATCTCCCTCCCCAATTCACTCCTAGATATGACACTGGAAATCGAGTGTTTTTACATTTGGCACCCAATGGCTGTAGGAATGATTTTATCGTATACCTTAATTAGAAAATGGCGCTTTTGTAGGGGGGGGGGGTATATTAAATCGCTTGCTAAATACAGGGTGGCAGATATTGGCAGCTAAACTTGGCATTAACGTAAAGCTTAGGCTCTGCCAGAAATGTTGATGTCAAAAGCATGACGAAAATCACCGGCAATTTTAACTTTTAAGTTGGTTTTATGAAAAAAATGTTTTTAAGCGTTTTTGGCTCATATTTAATGTCCTTTATTCTAAAAATATACCAATAATGTCATTTTTTATTTTACTATCTAATTTATTTAACAATAGGAAAATACTGCAAGAAGTATCAAGTTGACTGCTTTCATCTAAGTAAAGTCATAGAGAGTTTTTCAAAACTGTAAATTTTATCATTTTACGAGTAAAATACAACTTTTTCATGTTGACATGGTTATATCACACTATGAAAATTCACTAAATATGAAATTATTGGTGGATTAATATAACTTAGGATGTTCTCGACCTCAAACAACCTTTAAAAGTTGAAGTTGTCACATTACCTATTTTCGACTTTTGGCACACTTTGAATTGATTCTGGCCCACTGTGCGCCGTGGCGTATCAATAATTGAAAACTACTTTTATACATTACCAGTGCATTTTATAAATGAAATTAAAATCCCTGTAGTAA
>NW_022724736.1:0-731 GCF_011630105.1 Anneissia japonica
ACAATGATGCAACAGATTTTTATCTTACTGCTAAAAAAATATACTTGATATTTAATGTTAAAAAACTTTCTGTTAAGAAGTTGCAAATTCAATGTTAGTTATTAAGATTTAATAGATTTTAAAAGTTATAAAAATGTATTTTAAGTCATTATGTTAAATATTATGATTATATTCAATGTCATATTGATTAATTGATTGATTGATTGATTGATTGATGAAACTTACAGTAGTAGCATATGTAGGATAAATTGTGGTTCCTAATAACTTCGGAATCTTTAGGTATTGGCTTGATCTTTTAAGGCAAGTGGACCCTAAATACAAGTGTTCTTAAAAGTTATAGTATAAATTTGTTCATTTGTTAAGATACCTGTACAATATGAACAATTGAAAAAAAACTTCTTTGTCTTGTCTTTATTTTTGCCATTTTTTTCTCAGAAAAAAATTAAAGTAACATAATCACTTTAAAAGATAATGGGCAGATTAGGAAGCCAAACATATAGCTTAAAAGCTAGTCGTGTTTGTTTACAATACAGTTAAATACTGCAGGTCACTGTCTGTAAAGATGGGTGTAAATAAGCCATAGGCCTGTCTTAGTTGGGAGCCTAGTAAATGGATTTAATTTGTTAAACACTGAATTTTGTTAAATCCCGAAACTAATTACATCTTATCTTTGTATTGATGTACTTATCATTTATAAACTAATATTTACTATAAATATGACCACTATGACA
>NW_022724737.1:0-666 GCF_011630105.1 Anneissia japonica
AAAAATTTGCACTAAGTGCTCAACTCGGCGAGATAAGCACTTTTGTGCAAAAAGTGACAATTTCCAAAAGTTGAGTCAAAATGTAATTTTTTTTGTTAGGTTAGGGTTAGGGTTAGTGTTAGGGTTATAGTTAGGGTTAGGGTTAGAGTTAGAGTTAGGGTTAGGGTTAGGCAAAGTGAGATAGGCTGAAACANNNNTTTCGGAAAAGTACTCGTAATATGGCGGAAAGTCAAAAATTTGCACTAAGTGCTCAACTCGGCGAGATAAGCACTTTTGTGCAAAAAGTGACAATGTTAAAAAGTTGAGTCAAAAATGTATTTTTTTTAGTTAGGTTAGGGTTAGGGTTAGGGTTTGTGTTAGAGTTAGGGTTAGGGTTAGGGTTAGAGTTAGAGTTATGATTAGGGTGAGGGTTAGGGTTAGGGTTAGGGTTAGGCAAAGTGAGATAGGCTGAAACACACTATTCCATTGAAAGTTTGAAGTTTTTCGGAAAAGTACTCGAAATATGGCGAAAAGTCAAAAATTTGCACTAAGTGCTGAACTCGGCGAGATAAGCACTTTTGTGCAAAAAGTGACAATGTTAAATGGTTGAGTCAAAAATGTATTTTTTTTTGTTAGGTTAGGGTTAGGGTTAGGGTTAGTGTTAGGGTTAGAGTTAGGGTTAAGGTT
>NW_022724738.1:0-519 GCF_011630105.1 Anneissia japonica
TTTTGCCATGTAGTAAAATAGTACTATTATTATGAGAGTCAAGAAGAAGTAGTAGAAGAAGAAGAGGAGGAGGAAAAAGAAGAATATCTTTTTTTTTTGTTTTATAATAATAAACGTGTTGAGTATATTGATATTGATTATGCGATGAGCTTTTTTTTATATCTTTCGGTGTGGATTAAACATGCCAATTCTCAGAAAATAATTTCTAATTTTATTATATTACCACCTTTTCATTACATAGATCTTTTTCAAAATATAGGCCAAACTGCTTTTATAACATTATTATAGACCCATTAAACACAAAAATTCTCTGGCCCCCGACCCCACCGTGGCCCCAGGCACCTGAACCCCACCAGGGGTGGCGACAGCGGGGGGATATAATAGCCTTTGAAACCCCTGAATTGTCAAAATTTTCGGGGGCTTCACCCCCAGGACCACTTTTGGAACCACGCCCACTTTGCTTTCGTGGGGGAAATTTGGCCCCTCGTCCGGGCACCGCCCCCCCGGTCGGGGACCTCC
>NW_022724739.1:0-1020 GCF_011630105.1 Anneissia japonica
ATAGTACGAACTTTGACAATTACAGTATTAGTAATTAAATATAATCTATAATAGTAATAGTAATAAAAAATCAAATCAAACATACTATTTACTAAAAACAAAATACAAACGCCATTTATTTGACTTCCACAAAATCCTATATGTTTGTAGTTTAATCATTGGTTACTTGACTTACTATCTAAAGAGTTATGCCTGTTTATTCACTGTTTACTATGAGTAAAAAATTCCCACCATTCTGTTTTACAAAAACCGAAAGGTCCACTGATTAATCTCAGATAAGAAAGTATAATACATACTCCAAGTATTGAAATACACGCCATCGTGTTGGGATTCAATATTTCGACATTAATTATGTCATCATCAGGAAATGAATTATTATTTAGTGTCATGAACAGGACAAACAAAAACTAAGTTAGTTTGTAGACGGTAAACTATCAATGTATATTTTTGTTTATTATTTAAAATTTATTTTTGTTTATTATTTAAAATTTATTAAATAAAATTTCCTGATGATGACATAATTAATGTCGAAATATTGAATCCCAACACGATGGCGTGTATTTCAATACTTAGAGTATGTATTATACTTTCTTATTCTGTTTTAGTACTTGTTAAGGATATTTATTTCAATCTTGGATGTAATTAGAAGGAATAAACAAAAATATACATTGATAGTTTACCGTCTACAAACTAACTTAGTTTTTGTTTGTCCTGTTCATGACACTAAATAATAATACAATAATTTACTTTTTGACCTGCAATGTTAGTGTCAAGACTAAATGTAATTGTTTTACAAATAAAAAAATGAAAAGAATTATATGTTAGACCTCAATACTTCCATGTTTGTCCTGTCCGTGACACTAAAAGTCACGGACGGGACAAAATTTAACATAATATTTCTTATAAAATAAAAAAATATATAATTTTTTTTCTCCACTATTTGTTGACTTAGGTACTCTAGTAGGAGAATTATGAATTTCAGAGTAATATTTGTATTGGAACTAATTTAAAATTAAACAA
>NW_022724740.1:0-799 GCF_011630105.1 Anneissia japonica
AGCATTATAAACCATTTTCAAAACTTTTTACAGAATTTAAATCGGACCATTAGTTCCGGAGTTATTGAATATTTTATGTCAATAATTTATGGTAATTATGGTAATCCGAAAAACAAAAAAACAATAAGGAAATTGCAAAGACAAAATGGGACAAATTTGCACAACAAAAGCCACAATTAAAACACATTAACAGAGTTTTTAATCATTTATTATTCATCTATAGTTATGAAAGTTGGTACAAAGGGGATTTTTATACTGCTGAATTTAAATATCATAATTTCAAAATTTGATAGATGCTACTTGATTATGAAATATTGAATTATTAATAATTTTTTTTCATATTGCTGGGTCTGTACATCTATTTTTGGACTTATTTTACATTTTATGAAGACAAAAGCCTAAAAAATGCATTAAATTACATACTATTATGTTCCAGATACACTAATTAATCTTCAAAACCTAATATAATAATAAAATATGAATATTAATTAAAATTCATATTTAAGAATTTTTAATAAATTTTAAACACAATTGTAAATTTTCTTTACAAATTTCAGCAATATAATTATATTACTGTAGTTATTACTTATGTACCATGAACCATACACGACTGCTTTTCTAAAAATATGAATATTAATATTTTCATTGTCATAATCCGTTACATACTGGTAACGCAAAATGCGTGTCATAATTGAGTTGAGAATAGATTCAATGAAAATATGTAGCTCAGCACCCAACTATATCAAATGAGTAGTGTGCTTAATATAAGTTATTATTTACACACACACACACACACACA
>NW_022724741.1:0-511 GCF_011630105.1 Anneissia japonica
TTGTGGTATAAACATATTATTTTATTAAATAAATTTATTGTATAAACTCACTATAACATGTCATTATTTTTGCATAATATTATTTATATTTAGTGCTTCAGCAGAAACAGTAACAAAAACACCAATATTAATAAATTATAATATAATTTATAATTCAAATTTAAATAGATATGCACTATTTTAAAGTAAAATTTGGAATGCCGTTGAATTAATTTAGTGCTGGAACCCTCAAGGTTCTGTGTTGGGCCCGCTTCTCTTCCTAATTTATGTTAGTGACATTGTAAATGATATCTCATCATCAATATTTCAGTTTGCAAATGACCATACTCTCTCCCACCAAACCAATAATATTAGGGACTGTATTGCTCATCAGCAAGATCTTGACAAGATATACAGTTGGTCAGTTGACAATAAATTACCTCTAAATGTATCTAAATGTGCTAATTTGCATATAAGTAAAAGTAAGAACCCAATTAAATGGGATTATAAAATAGATAATATTTACTTAGAA
>NW_022724742.1:0-1812 GCF_011630105.1 Anneissia japonica
AATTTTATATTTTGATGGCAATAATTAGGATGGCTCTAAAATAAAGAAAATTTAAAATATAAATATATATAAACAATGATCCAATATTCATCTGTGAAAATAGCCAGTATCATTTACATTCATCATTCTTCTTACACCTCAGTTTACAAATAGACACAAACATTATGTTCTATATGTTATATTTTTAATGAACAAAATAAACCTTTAAAAAATACAAGAATCCAAATTAAACCGAAAGGTCCACTGATTAATCTCAGATACAGATAGAATAATACATACTCAAAGTTTATAAGTAGAAAATTCAATATATTCGCACTATATTATAGTACTGCACAACAAAATATGTTATTGCGCTTTGTGTTAATATGTTCAGTAATTAGTGTGTAAA
This sequence comes from Anneissia japonica, assembly GCF_011630105.1. Classification (NCBI taxonomy): domain Eukaryota; kingdom Metazoa; phylum Echinodermata; class Crinoidea; order Comatulida; family Comatulidae; genus Anneissia; species Anneissia japonica. Next base: position 389 of record NW_022724742.1, read on the forward strand.
TTTATTTTCACTAAAAGGGTATGTGGTTTTAAACAATCTGTTCTCAATAGTAAGTTGATTCAGAGAAAATATAAATTTCCCATCATCTGAAAGCCCCAGGTCTCTTCAAAAATACAAACAAGAATGCTAAACAAAACTGTCTGTAACAGCAGGGATGCAGAGACAAAATGACGAGTTCATCTGTTTCCATGTAGCTTGCATATTGATTAAAACCGGATAGATGTAAACATATCTCATCATAGTATCTGATTTTCATCCTGCGTCTTAACAATTAAAGAAGCTGAAAAGATAAATATAAATATATTTCAATTAGGCAATACATAGCAATATAATTCATTCTAGGCAATGGAAAGTAAAATATTTTAATATTTTTATTTTAATTATACTGTGCGCTCACTTTTCCCTTGGTTTCGATGTGGTACAAATGGCATAACAGTTTTATTATTATTATTATTATTATTATTATTATTATTATTATTATTATTATTATTATTTCATAATAGTTTGGGAATACAAGTACAGTAACATTCCAAAACATAAAAAATAAAAAAAATAAATGCCATACATTGAAAAATAGGGGCAACATTTAAAAATGGACAACCAAGTTAATGCTTAGGAAGACTGGCGCTTGCTACTAGTAAAGGTCTCCCAACAATATAACCAAAACGGATATCAATGAAAATACAACATTTGATATACTGTATTTAAGAACATGCGATGTGATTTATAAAGCATTATTGTGATAATACATAATTAAAAAAAAAAGAAGTAGAATAATTTTTATTATTTAAAATACCTTAATGTCTGTCTTAGTATCATTTTTCTGCTGCTCTCCATGAACACCACCCAGCTGCTCTTTCCTTTATGTTCAAATTGATTATCTCCATGATGTATTTTGTCAGCTCGCTTGTATCTTGTTTAAAATCAAAATTAAAAAGTTATTATTGCCATTTTTATTTTCATTAAAAAATTATGACAGAACATCAGACATTAAAAATACCACCAAACTTCAAAGTATGATAATAATAATATTAATAATAATATATTATTATTATTATTATTATTATTATTATTATTATTGTTATTAATAATAATAATCAAATATTTTTGGACATTTTAAAATTACAAGATAAATGTTTTTATAAAATTTGGGGTCTGAATAATCCTAAAAATATGTCTATAGCGAATAGACTATGCCTAGAGTAGGCCTATTTCACGTGAGAGCATACCGCGTATACTTAAAATTTAAATACCCTCCGGGCCAAACATTGTTGACTTTCACCTAAGCCCAGGCGGCAGCCTACCCTCCCGTAGCGTAGGCTATTTTTAGGGAGCCTAGACCTAGTTTTGCCTATGGAGGACTGCTAGAAACATTTGAATTATATTTTTAAAACATATTAGTTATCTTGTCTGTGTTATTTATT
>NW_022724743.1:0-680 GCF_011630105.1 Anneissia japonica
AGCAAGACGTTCCTGACGAGTACGTCGAGTGCGTGGGTCGCCTGTTCGACTCCGGAGTAAGACTTTGCGTTAAACTCGCACGCCAGCATGCTCCTCTCGTCTCCCACGTCCTCCGTGGCGACGTCGGGAAGACCGTGCATCCCTCCGTGCCTCCGAGCTGCTAAGCTGCTCCTCAGATTCTCCTTCTCCCTCCGGCACCGCGCAAGGTCGGCAAGCAGCTTCTGTTCCTTGTCTACGGCGGCGGCCTTTCGCGCATCGCTAAGTAGGGAAGCCGCTCGCGGAACTCCGATCGTTCTCGCGTGGACGAGATTTTCGACAGCCGCACCCGTCACGCGATCTTCGACCTCTTCGTAGTCGGCGTCCGGATTCTTTCGCTCGTCCCTGGGACCGGTCACGATGAAGTTCACGGCAGAGTTTCTGACTGCTGCCAGGTTGTAGTCGGTAAGCGCCCTGACGTTCTCGTGACAGACGGCCAGGTAGGACACGGCACTTCGAAGACGACCGTCGACGCTCGGACTATGTACGATCGTGACGGCGAGCGCTTCCTCGGTCATGACGGACATGACGTGGAGGACGCCTTCCCGATTTCTGAACACCAGACATTCGTCCAAGTCCACCGCGACCGGGATTCCGTCGCGACACGTAGTCGCGACGAACCCGTATATCCACACCGATCTGAT
>NW_022724743.1:700-1336 GCF_011630105.1 Anneissia japonica
CGAACGAACCGGTCGAGGTGCGCTTCGTATCGTTCGCAGAACGCGGCGACCACGTCCTCCGACGGCCAGGGCATCTCCACAGTCGACTCTCCGTGCACGACGGTGCCCACGTTCGAGCACATACCGTGCTCGAACATGGCTCGCACCGATATCGCCTTGCTCAATCTCGTCAGGATGCACATGCACATCGGAAGTTCGTCGAAGGTTTTCCTGACTCGTCGACATTGCTCCTCGTCCAGGAGATAGAGTTCGGCATTCTTGAATTCCTCGTTCACCCTACGCATGCAAGCGTCGCGCCTGTTCTCCACGTGGCGAACGTACTCCCTCGAGTCGAGGAACATTAGCGTCGCGTTCGCTTAACGTGTGCACGTCCGAGATGAACGTTTCGCTCTCCGCGGTGATCCTTTTCACACTACTATCCATAGTTTTCCAACACCAAGACGTACGCGCCGCGCCGTGCGTTATTGGCCACGGGCGACCTCGTCGTGTTGGCATCCGGCAAATCTATCGGAACGAACGTGATATCGGGAGATTCGGAATACGAGTTACCTATCAGGGTAGCTAAAGTTTATTGATGGACGCGTGGAGATCGTTCGTCGCTTCGTTACCTCCGGATTTGCACTGTCGGAGCGTCGA
>NW_022724744.1:0-1066 GCF_011630105.1 Anneissia japonica
CGCCATCGGGCAGCATATATATCAAAGGAGTTATGACAGTTTTTGAAGTGGAGAAGGGGTTGCATGGGTGTTGTGAGTCTGGTCATTATGATATCTTCCTTTTTATTCTTGTCTTTATGTTCTCTGTTCTCTTTCTTTCCATTTCTTTTCCTCTTCTTTCTCTTTTCCTCCCTCTCCCCACTTTCTTTTCTCTTATTCCCCAGCCCGGTACGACGGCTTGGTCGGCCCGGTAAAAACCGTCAGAGGAGGGGCAGTTTTCCCCCTCCCCCCCTGTTACGACACTGGCTAACACGCCAATCATCCCCCCCAATGAAAAATATTTTTCTACGCCACTGCACAGAAATGAAGGCGAAGGATGCAAAGAGAAGGAAAGCATCTGTACAAATAAAAAATAAGTACTTGAAGCAAGAAATTAAGAGATTAAATGCAAGATTTGTGAAGCAGAAAGCAAAATCTGAATTAAAAGATGTAGAAATGGTGGAAATCAAGAGAGAGAGAGCTACAATGAAGAGAAAAATTAAATGATTGCGTACGAATAAGGTGGTTAGCCAAGTGTAGCCTGGGTTCCAGGCCCTAATTTTAAGTTACTCACTCTTTATTGCACTTAGTGCGCGCCATACCTAATTTAATTGGCGTCCCATACTCGATTTCTTTTTTTTCGAATTAGGGCCTGGGCAAACGATTCATGCTGTCTCTTATACACATCAAATTTGATGTGGGATATCGTATGCATGACTGATTTTGTAAATCACGTGATTGGCTAACTTCATGCATATTAATCAATCTTGGTAAATTTTCAAAATTGAAGATGCGGATGTCTCGACTAGAACAAGAACTACCAGCTCCCTTTTGGCTACCTATACTTGAATAAAAACAGTTAGTATATAGTTCTGGCCTGCTGAGAACGATATGGACTGATAACCGTAGGCTATACTTAGGAAACTTGCTCACCGCTAGCTGCTACATAGATTTAGGCCTTTAGAGTAGAATATTGTTAAAAAGTAGGCCTCTGTAAGTTAGAACTTAAAAATACGCCAAGCCTCTACTAGAGTCTAGGCTAGGCCTA
>NW_022724745.1:0-537 GCF_011630105.1 Anneissia japonica
ATGATTTAATGCAATAGTTTTTTAGGCTGTTTACTTCTGGATGCAATGTTGTAACGTCTCAAAATACCTTTGTAAAGAGGGTGTACTTCAATTCAGCTGCACAGATGATTACACCGATTTATGCAAATGGTCATAAAATGAAGGAACAGAGTTACTAAGTGGCACTACAGTGTCTTGGTAGTTTAGTACTAAATGCAGTAATAAGTGTAATGTATANNNNAAAAAATCATCTGTTCACAAGCAATACAGAACAGTAACAATTTTTTATTCATATCAAAATAGAAAGTTTAGTCCTGAGTCAACAACCTTGACATAAAATAAAATGTTATTCAACACTTGATGACAAGTAAACACCCTTCCTCCACCCCCTATTTTTTTATAAAGTACTTTTTTCCTGGATAGAGCCTCATTGAGATCAGACCATTGTAATAAATGTAAACAATGGTATTGTTTGCTAATACAGTTGAATATTTATAATAGCTTTTGCATGCTTCGTCAAACTCAAATCTCTATACTGTAGAGTTTTTTTCTGTATCA
>NW_022724746.1:0-510 GCF_011630105.1 Anneissia japonica
AGCACCTTCATTATTATTATTATTATTATTATTATTATTATTATTATTTTATGTATTATTTATCATCCATACTAACATTGAAAACATGAATTATGTGGATAAAATTATCATAGAAAATAAACTTATAATTTATAAGTTTATTTTTTAAACAGCAGAATAAAATAGATAACTTTATTTAAAAAAAACCAGGTTTTGCATAGACGCAAGTTGATTTAATATATGCTGATTCATCTCATTAATTAAACAATTTTTATTCATTTCGAGCACTGTTATTATTATATTATTATAATTATTATTATTATTACTACTATTTTATTTTTAAATTTTTGTTGTTTTATTTTTTGTTTTATTTATGGGCCTAGATATAGGCTATGTATATATTTAATAATTAAAAATAATTATATTTTAATTATAAAACATATATAATAAAATGTTAACAATATTATAGGCTAGACCTAACCAATTATTGATACCATAATCTATAGATAAAAACATCCATTTGACAATTAA
>NW_022724747.1:0-1020 GCF_011630105.1 Anneissia japonica
TAAAACAAGCACTTTCGATTTGAAGCCTCTCCCAACCACCCCCTCCCCTTCATTTCGGTGCTTCGCACCTCGCACTATGCACTCCCCATTGCTCAATTATCCGGCACTGGATAGGGCTGCGTACGATATACATTTATTTATTTATTCTATATGATCCCAGCACCGAGCGAAGTATTGGCTTCACAGTGGAATTTTAATAAACTTTAACAATTTTAGTACCTTGTATTTGCATATAATATCGCTAAGTCAAATCAAATCTTTTACTTAGTAGACGGCAAGACGTTCTTAAGTTGAATGGCATCTGAAAAGCTTAAAATAGAAAGTGTATGTTTTACAGGGCTGCCTTCTATTCTATACGTATCATTATTTCAGAGGAACACACACAAAGACGAGTGGTGTAACCGAATGGGTGTGGCTGTCCCGGCCGCCAATGCTATATGTCACTATTCGTATCAGCATCAAGCGAAGTCTACGGCAGTGGAATTTCACTCAGTCTACGGCAGTGGAGTTTCCCTCAGTCCACTGTTAAATATACAGGCCTACATTCTTCTAAACTCTTCCATCTCTTTGTCTGATTTTGTGTTCCGGATAGCAAATTTAGGCTAATGTATTAAAATTCAGAATCAACAGAGTCATTCAATCACAGGTTCTATTTTTGCATTTATTCCTATAAAGGCCCCTACAATGGCTGAAAACTAGTGCTATCGCGATAGAGCAGCTGATATGAGGCTGACCATGGGCTGACACAGACGACTTGAAAGTAGGGCATGCGCAAAAAATTTTCTAAAAAGAAGAGTTATGAATAATTCATTAAATTTTACCAAACATACCTACGAAAATAAATTGGGTGCGGGCTGCTACCTTTTGAGTTTCAGCGAAACTGCCGCCCTCTTTCAGATATAAAGTTTGCTTCTGTCTATTCCGCCCTTTTGTGTAGTAGCAGTAGAAACTTGATGATTGATATTAAGTAATAAGTCTTTTAAGCACAAAACCCCTCAAAATATTATTAAGGCTGTCAGG
>NW_022724748.1:0-1344 GCF_011630105.1 Anneissia japonica
ATTTATTTCGTTTGTAGTTTTAGAAATATTTTCATTAAGAATTTACAATTTCATTTAGGAAATTTTAATTCATATCAGCTTTTTAATACCTTGTAATGTTCCGTAGGTGTGGTCATATTTAGGGCCAGTACTTAATGGGTATGTTGATCCAGATCTTCTTCTCCAATCAAAATCATCATATTTATCTTGTTCAAAGTAACAGATGTGTGGATCTTCGAAATCACATTGGTATTGTGCTAAAACACAAATCCCAAGACAAAATTAATTCTGTCTCTTATACACATCTAGATGTGTATAAGAGACAGCTGTTATAATAGGGCGTAATAGTTATGAAAATTTATTTTACCGTTTCTAAAATTTCAATAATAAAATAAAAAACACATTCCAAATTTTACTCACATAAAGTCAAACCGGTATCCACAACACACTGTTTCATAATGTTAATGATATAAAAATTACCAAAAACATTTTTGTTTTAAAGTGCGGGGATGAAATAATTAATTTTTAATTTAAAATAGAGGGATGGGCGACTATAATGACGGTGACGGCACTCGATTTTGGAGCGCGGTATTCGAAAACGAGGCTCGTGAACTGGGTCCCAAAAAAAAACTGGTGCTACAGGATTTTGAGCTAGTGTTATAAGATAGGGAATTTCCTAAAATGTACCGACTTTCAAAGGCTTGCATTCGGTAACCCCATAAAAAATCGTGTCAAACTTTAGATATTCCAATGTAAATTGGCCGTTTTTTTCATTTATATGGGTTTTCACTTATGGAAATGTCTCAATTATGTGTAAAATAACGATTTGCCCCAGTTTTTATTTCGGAAATTTGCACTAGACAGGGAGTCAGCTGATTCAGTCAACCGTAACGAGCTGGTAACGACACAGCCAACTGATGAGATTGGTCGTCGCGAGCGGAAAATTGAAAAATTAGGACTGGCGAAAATATTCAATAATAATAATATAATAGTCGAAGGCATTTTTGAAGAATCAATCTTTCAAAAAGATATGATTGCTGGTTTGGATAAGGAAGTCTTGGAAGTGGTGATCTTAATAGTGGCGTTAAATAGGTTTGTTTAATACCAACTTGTCTTACCTGTGTAGGCATAGCCTAGCATTTAGTGCAGTACTACTGTATGTATGTAGAGAATACGGAATACTACTCTACTGCCTGGCGCGGCCTAGGCCCCGGGCCCTAGTTTAGGCCTAGGCATACAAACTATATAATATTTCAAACATTAGACAAACAAACAACACTATTTTAAATAAAGTACATTAATTTACATGTTAATTATTAGGTCCATGGAACTATCTAGGACCTACTACTACTACTACAGCATTAT
>NW_022724748.1:1362-1798 GCF_011630105.1 Anneissia japonica
TACTAAAATGCCAGTTTATTCGTCCTGGAATGTGGATGATACCTTGAAAACTAGCTCAAATTTGCGCGGAAAATGGCTTGGAAAAATGTGCACAGAACTGAACTTCTGCATGATACATGGACAATGGTTATATACAGTATCCAGATTAGTTAAAAGACTAATTTTCGGCATTCTGCTCGGAAATACAACCACCTGCCTTAGGCGTGGCCCTGTTGGTTCCATGCTGGATCAAAAACTAGTAGAGGATCAAAAACTAGTAGAGGGTCAAATGTCCAGCCATTTTGATGGTCAAAATACAGGGGCATTATTATTACTGTACATTAGAAAAGATTGAGAAACAAGATAGTCTATTATTTGTCTTCATTTGTAAGTTTTAAACTAATTTTTATTTTTATATTACAAAAAAGTATTATATTAATGAAGTAATAAATTCTAT
>NW_022724749.1:0-857 GCF_011630105.1 Anneissia japonica
TATTATTATTATTATTATTATTATTATTATTATTATTATTATTATTATTATTATAATATACATACATACATACATACATACATACATACATACATACATACATACAAATATATATTTGTATATTTTCTTATGACATAAGTCATTATAATTCAACTTGTCAGACGGTCTTTAAGGCACAATGCTACACCAACTTCGTTAGATCAACCCACTCTTGAATAAATGGAACGCCAAAAGGACAAATTACAAGTGGCGCAGTGCAAAAGTCAGTCGCAGTGCAGAAGTCAAGTGGCGGGGTGCAAAACTGAAGTGGTACAGTGCAAAACTAAAGTGGCGCAGTGCAAACTCAAAATGCGTGTGCCACCACTTTAGTTTTGCACTGCGCCACTTGAATTTTGCACTGCGATTGTAGTTTGTCCTTTTGGCGTGATATCGCCAGAAGGACAAACTACAATTGCATGATATCGCCAGAAGAACAAACTACAATCGCAGTGCAAAGTGCCCTGTTTTGCCCTGCGCCACTTGACTTTTGCACTGCGCCACTTGATTTCTGTACTGTGCCACTTGACTTGGTAGTTGCTAAATACAACGGGTTCAGTCGAGGGGGCGTGGTTATGTATGGTGACGTCATGCATAACTATTCAGCTATGTTTTGTATTAATTTCTCGACACAAGTGTACTGGGCCCTGTCTGTAATTGCACAGCATTGCAGAATACAGTTCGTACAACTAATTCCTTCATGGTACAACCAATTTAAGAAAAAATAAGTTGTCAATGTGTGTGTTTTTTTCCCCAAAAAATTAGGATCCCTGGAATATTATCAATCCATGGGGCCTACAGAGTGAAATAATACATAGGCC
>NW_022724750.1:0-574 GCF_011630105.1 Anneissia japonica
GTTCGATTGAACCAAAAGCTGACCAGCGGTTAGAACTGATCAGAGGACAAAGTTTATGTTTAAATGGCCATGGTTCAGTGTATACCAGTGGCTACACCATGTGTGACGACGGTAAAACCAATACGGTACATAATGACGTCACATGGTTCAATTCAATTCAATTCAATTCAATTTAACATTTATTTACTTCCTTTTTAAATCAGACAAATATATTACAATTGATTTAAAATAAATTGAAGATGCAGGAGAGGAAGAAGGCAAGAACCCGAGAAGATAAGAAAAATCCATCTTGTGGAGGGACAGCCTGAAATAAGAGGAGGAAAAAATGAGATTAACAAAAGAGACAAAAAGACAAAACAGGACAGAAAGGGACAAAAAACAATACATTCAAAACAAGTCGAAGACAGACCGACAGACCGCGCGAAAGGTAGCAACCAAGTGGAGATGGAGGAGATTGAATAAATGTTAACAATTAGTAGTCAGAAGTTAAGAGTTTTTTGAATTGGTTAATAAAAATTTTAATGGAAGATGCATTTATCAAGTATGAGGGTAACGAGTTCCAAAGTTTTGGGCC
>NW_022724751.1:0-871 GCF_011630105.1 Anneissia japonica
TGCTACTATTTTATTTTTAATGTTTGTTGTTCTATTTTTTGTTTTATGTATGGGCCTAGATATATATGTATATATTTAATAATTAGAAATAAGTATAATTAATTATAAAACATATATAATATAGGCTAGGCTAGACCTAACCAATTATTGATACCATAATCTATAGATAAAAACATCCATTTGATAATTAAACAGCAGCTTTTCGAGTGGTAGTGCCGATAGAAAACTGCCGTGTTTTGGCACTGCGGCAATGCCGATAGAAAATCGGAGCTTTTTTCGCACTGCGGCAATAATGCAGATAGAAATTAACAGCTTTTTTCGCACTGTGGCAGTGCCGATAGAAAAGAGCAGCTTTTTGGCACTGCGGCAGTGCCGATAGAAAACAGCAGCTTTTTGGCACTGCGGCAGTGCCGATAGAAAACAGCAGCTTTTTTTCGCACTGCGGCAGTGCCGATAGCCTCAGCCGTCTATCTACGGCTCTGGCTATTCCATTTTTCGTATGGGGAAAATTTTTCTGAATGTAGTCTCGCGTCATTTTACGTCATATCATGAAAATCTGCGTCATTGCAGGTAAATTCGCTTCAGCGTACGTAAATTTTTGTCAATTTAACGTCCACACGAGACGAAAAAGTGGGCCCGATCGTCCAAAAACGGTCCCGATCGTCTCGAAAACGGGCCCGCTCATCTTGGGCCCGATTGTCTCGTGTGCCCGATCGTCTTTAGGGAAAACTGAATTTTGGGCCCGATCGTCTGTGCTGACAAAATCGAAAATTTCCAAAACCATTTTGACTTGCCTAGGTCAATTTCGGCCGCGCCCCGTCAAATGAAAAAATGTATGGAGCGCCGCGTTGTTGCTCCGCGAGTTCTTGGC
>NW_022724752.1:0-728 GCF_011630105.1 Anneissia japonica
ATTGTGAAGCTTTAAATACATGATTGTATTTAATGTCCTGTCTCATGTTTTATTTGACAAAAACCTGTGACATACCTAAATATAGTCATGATGACATCACATTATGACCATATATTGGTACATCATGACTATATAAACTAGATTCCAGTCCATAAATTTTGTCTTAATTAGTAAAACCTATTAAAGATGAACCGATTTTGGCACGAGTGTAATTCCTTATTATTTCTTTGTGTGAATGATGTTCCATGCTATACTTTTTAAGGATTTTTCTTGATATAAACAGATACTGGTTGTGCTCTCTGAAAGTTTTTAACACTAGGAAAAATCAATAAATTAGAGACTTGTGGCAAGTGTAGATGTATAGGCGTGCAACAGATTTTTGTCAAGTAATATTTGACAGTCTGGATGTCAGGACAAAGTTTAATAAAAGACTATAACCTTTCAGATGATGATGAGAATTATGATGAAGAAGATGAAGAGGAAAATTCAAAAGATGCTTGCTTGATGCCCCCACCACCTTCAGGACCATCCCCAACTAATGATGCCAACATCATCTCTCCAACATCTGGTTCATCAGACATTGGTAGAGGCACTGACTCTCAATCATTGCATGTGGATGTGGCTGAGCTTCAGGCAGAAGTGAATAATCTCCGACATCCGACGGAGGAAGACGTGCATCAAGACTTTATTGGTTCTCCATTCGGAATCGAAGACTCTCAGTCAAACTC
>NW_022724753.1:0-639 GCF_011630105.1 Anneissia japonica
AGGGATTGGGGCCATTGTTTAAACTGACAAGGACGGTGTCATCAGCGTATTTGATTGCCATGCAGTTCTCAGTCAGGGTACGAAGGTCGTTGGTGTAGAGGATGTACAGCAAGGGTGAGAGAACACAACCCTGTGGAGAACCAGTGCTATTATAGATGATAGAAGAAAAAGTTTGTTTTATTTTGACTTGTGTTCTGAGGTGAAGAAAGTCTCTGATCCAGAGAATAATAGAATGATTGATACAAAATTTACGAAGTTTAGGAAGAAGCACATGACTTTGCAAAGTATTAAATGCGGAAGAGAAATCGATGAAGAGAAGCCTTGCATATGAATTTGATGTTTCTAAATGTTTTTTGGTGTAGTGGACAAGGGTTGCTGTAGCATCCTCCACACCACGATGCGCCCTGTATGCGAACTGCTTGGGATCAAGTTTCGGTTCTATAACTGGTTTTTATATTTGCTTAACTACAAACCTTTCCAGACATTTCATGATCAGTGACGTCAGTGCAATTGGTCTGTAATCATTTAGATTACTCACAGTTGACGACTTCGGTATGGGAATAATTAAAGAATTTTTCCAAATAGAAGGAATAACACATTGACGGAGTGATAACTGAAAAATATATTGGAAAACAGGAG
>NW_022724754.1:0-671 GCF_011630105.1 Anneissia japonica
TGGTTAATACCACAGATATATTTCCTCTATGGTTGATAGTTTGGTAATTACGGTACTGCATATAATCTTGTACAATATGAATAAATTCCTTTTTCTGTTGATGACCCAATAAACAGTCGAAATATTGAAAACCATCACGACAGCGTACATTTCATTTCTTGGAGTATGTATTATTTTTTCGTATCTATATAAGGCAAATTTGTAGATGTTTTTTGAATTTTCTATATTTTTATGCGGTTTATTTTTCCTGTTTGTTTTCTTTCGATTTTAATTGTTAAGTTTCAATTTGTTTACAAATTGTAATAAAGATTTCTTTGAACTTGAAAAGACTTGGCTGCTAGTTTCTATATCCTGTTGTACGGTACTGATTATGTTTTGCGCCAATATAATTTGTTCCAAATTCAAACTCATGATGCCTCAGAATCTGGAAAATGTTTTACCAAGTAGAAAGAGCGCCCTCTATAATACAAGAAATATCGGTAATGTGGGGAATCCCCTATCATACAGGCAGTTATAAAAATAGAATTTGTCATCTATAAAACATATTTATCGCTAATTAATTGGCGTTTAAACGGTGGCGGACCGTCAAGGCAAGCAAGGTATTCAGTGCATACCAGGGCAAAACAAATTTAAAAAAATATAGTATAGTAGTACAGTTTCTCCGTTATATT
>NW_022724755.1:0-574 GCF_011630105.1 Anneissia japonica
ACGCATAAATAAATATAATATACACTAAATTTCATACCAATTAGCCTTTTCCCATAAAAGAAAATGTTGTTAAAGAAAAAATGATCACTCAATTTTGCATTGATTTTAAAATAATTATATAGATGATTATAATGCCTCAACTATCTAGTTTTATAATCCGATCACCCATGGACGTCGAACTTTGAAAAGTGAATGGAAAGAACAACAACAATTACGAATGACTGCCATGAATTTTGTCCGTTCTCTTGTGCTCTATTTTCAGTACGGTGCGTATTTCCGGAACAAAACCGAGTAAAAAACACAATTTTTTGTACATCTCGTATCTCACTAAATAATAGTTAAAAAAGGGCAAATCATTATAAAGAGTATGTTGATGTCTGAGAGTGCTGCCAAAAAAATCAAATCCTCTGTCTGTAAAAGTCCCTTCCCTGGCCCCTTTATTTCGAATTCCTTTATCCGCCACTGGGTGGTATTTCACTCAATAGTGTATTCGCAATACTTCTCGCACAAAAGTGCAATTCAAAAAGAAGAGAAAAGAGAACCCTCTTGATTGATTTTAAATGCATTGTACATG
>NW_022724756.1:0-1927 GCF_011630105.1 Anneissia japonica
TCCAAGATAAGCTTTCTTGAGAATCTTATATATAGCAGAAAACTAAATCTTAAAACTCACGAGTTGGCCGAAGAACTCGTCCCGACTTTGCGTAAACGCAAGCCCGGCGGTGGTTATGTGAGCGGCTCGTCATTGAACAACGCAATCTACCATAACGACGCGTCGCGGTCTTAAGGCGAACTCAAACAACTCAGACAGCCTCCGACACAACCATCGTGCCTGCGTTTTATCTCACACAGATTCGGCGCGACAACAAATCGCGTTGGGCTACGCCGTACGACGCTGTCTGAGTTATATCTAACCGTCTACTGTTTTATCCAATCCAATCTTAAATTTCTAAGGCATCGACAGTAGAGTACGGTAGCCTTCGATTCTCTAGTAGAATTGGTGCCCCTTTAAAATATATATTAAAAGTACATTATTGGTATAATTGTTCACGAGAGTGCTTGCTTACCAAGAACCAAAGCAATAATACGACGAAGAGCATAATTATTACAAAAACCAAAAAAAAAAAAACACCAACCCAACAATAAAATGTTGGTTTAGATAACCTTGAAAAGACCAAAGATGTTTCTTAATTTTAGATGAAAACTCATGAAATCTTCATGCATCCTTGGTTATTAACTTATAGTAAAATGTATTCAATGACTTCTTTTGTACATTATAGAATATATAACGTATTAAGTCTTATATTTATTTACGGCAACGATATTTTTTTGCATAGATTGTTATCTAATATCTTATATAGAACGAGTTCAATCCAATTTTTTCAAATATTTTATTAATTATATTCATCCTATTCATCTCTTACCACTTCACACTAGAAGGGGGCACGTTTGATATGGTTTTCCTTTATAAATGTTTAAACTCGCTTTTTACTTTCCCCCTTTTATCTTTATTTATGTTAAAAATACATAGACCCAATTCACGTAACACTGACTTATTCTCTGCGCCCCTTATCCGGGTCAATGCTATAAAAAACGGTTTATTCACAGACTCTCCTATAACTATAATACCATTACACGTAACGATATCACTATTGACATAATTTTTTAACAGTATTTCCACGTTTAAATCCAAAGTTGCTAATTCAGTATAGGCCTTCTTTTAGTTAAGCTAGTGACTCTTTATATTGTTGATTTGCTTCCTTTGTATGTTATTGTTTGTATTTTACTATATTTTATATTATTGTATGTTTAAGACATCCTGTAATGGGCGATTCCTCTGTTGGATGTAATTGAAATTTTAAAAAATAAATAAATAAAACAACGACGAAAGCAATAAATTAACAACAACAATAATGATGAGAATAATAATGATGATGATGATGATAATAATAAAAATAATAAAATAATAATAATAATAATAATAATTATTATTATTATTATTATTAATATTGTGATTTTGTTATTATTATCATTATTATTATTATTATATCTATTGTATTATTATTAGCCTATTATTATTATTATTATTATTATTATTATTATTATTATTATTATATATTAGCGTTGGCTGCTTTTCTATTTTATTCTTTTGAATTTGAATAATTCAAATTCGTTAGTTTTCTGACTAACCGCATATCTGGAGTTTCGGGCTACTACATAGGCGCGCATACACCATGGACATAATTACGTAAATGTGCCCACTTACTACAGTATTTTATGAATACACTCTACAATTCAAACATTAGATGATCTTTGATAATTGAACTAAGTTCGGAAATAGAGGTGGGCGCGTTTTGCATACGTGCTACAGGTCCTTGTGTATTTATTGTGTAAAACTACCTAACAATTTAATTAAATCACTATCAATACATTTTTTTTAGTGAAACTAAACAAAAACATTTCTAATATCAACATTCATAAATCTTTTAAATTATTAAAAATTAATTCGAGTTTTTATCTACTGCAAATCTATATATATA
>NW_022724757.1:0-2139 GCF_011630105.1 Anneissia japonica
TATATATATATATATATATATGTATATATATGTATATATACAGCTCAATAATACTTAATACTTATGATTTAATAACCTTAAACAGTCCGCATTAACACCCCTGGTTTCCCTGTAGGGGAACACTTTAACTCCCCCCACCACAGTATGATATTCACCATCTCAAAGTGACTCTCATAGCCAGTAACTTCCGCTCTACTGAACACAGACAACGAGAAGAACTAAAATGGATTACATATTATTGTTGGTATTTTCACTCTAGCTTATACTATTGTAGAACCAAACCCTAAGAGAAGAATATTTAGCGGCAGAAGGAAAATTTAAAATCCAACAATAATATGTAATGAATAGGCCTAACAGATTAATAGTGACCGAAAACTAAGAGAAGAATATTTAGCTGTATAGTGACGCATATGTGCAGCATTGGTCATTTGGTAGTGACACCAACATAGGATGAATGAGATAATTAAGGGTCTTCGTTTTATAGACATCCTATATGGGTGTCTACAAAACGAAGACCGAAGACACGAAAAACGAAGATTAACATTTTTTTTTCTCTCAATCGTGAAGAAATAATGAAATAGGTACTTGGCAACTGTTTTATGGTGATTTTGAAATACTTTCAATAAGATAATTGGGAAATAATTGGAGGTCTTCATTTTTCGGATCTTCGGTCTTCGTTTTGTCACCCATCTATAAAACGAAGACCCTTGACAATTTTACAAACAGATGCCCAAATAAATTCGTAATTTTGATTTTGTGACAGCCGGGCGTATTATCATCAAAATAAAAGAGAAAAATAGGGGTCTTCGTTTTTGGGTCTTCGCTTTATAGACACCCCATACAAAACCACTTCTCTCTACTTTTTAATCCGATCTCCTCTCCCAAACCAAATCCCTCCTCGGCTAAAACTCAGAGTTACAATATTATATCGGAGAATTTCACTCCCTAAGCCTCCCTCATAATTATTTTTGTCGTGAGAAAAAGTCCTGCTGTGACAGGAACTGAACCGAGGACCTTGGGATCACAGGGCCTACATTGAATAACTCAATGTAGGCCCTAAGTAAGTGTGATTTCTGTTCTTTAGTATTCAAGTTTTCACTCCTCGTACGCTGGTCACTTAAATGCACGATAGAGCTACTTGCTCGGCCCCACAGCCAACTGAACGGAGGGAGGAAGCAGTGCGACCCCTAAGCCANNNGCGACCCCTAAGCCATGATGATGCACTGAACCTAGCATAGCCATCCCGAGTGCCTGTCAGTTGAGTGAGACTCCCTGTGCATCTCCCCTGCAGTCTGTTAATCGCCTAGTCCTGTCAAGTATCACCGCCAAGCGATCATCATAACACAGATCCTATATATATATGGTCTGATAATACGATGCGCAAGGCTAAGTACTCAACCTCGCCAAGGCTCAGGCCTTCGCCAAGACCCGAGCCCAGACTCAGCGTAGGGTTACCGGCGTATAACCGACAAGAAGCCTCGTCGACCCCGGAACCCGTCAGGGAGAGAGTCAGGTGATTATATTATGCATATGGTTAGAATATGTTTGGTTCAATTGTACGTATGGTACTGGTGTTATTACCTGCAAAAGCAATCAACGAGGATACATTGGCCTATTTTTTACAGCGAAATTGCTTTTTTTTTGCCTTATTTTTGAAAATAATTTCTAGTAATTTTAATGAACATTTAGTATTAACTTAAAGTACTTTATATTTCATATAAAATCTTGTTAAAATATATTATAAAATATGCAAATGATGAATATGAAACAATTGGAAATATCTAGAGAGGTTTCTATCTAAACTTCAAACCAAATGAAAAGCGAGACTTTGAATAATAAAAAAATAGAAATCACTTTTTTTAAAGGAGCTGCATGGTGGGGGGGCCCCCCCACTTTTTGGCGAAAAATATATAAAGTCTGGAGATTTTTGTATGATCGGAAATGCAAAAAAAAAAGGAGGGAAGAAGGAGAAGGATGGGAAAGAGAATGTTTATCCAGTATCCGATCGAGTTACATTTTCTCGCAATTCACATTGGCGGATCTGGGGGAGGGGGGTCGGGTCCTGACCCCTCCCTTGGGCAACAAAGAAAGGGGGAAAAGAAAGGAATTCTAGACCTACCTTTTCAGGACCCGTGAGCT
>NW_022724758.1:0-1205 GCF_011630105.1 Anneissia japonica
TGACTATTTTGTTCTCAATATCATTGAATATGCCGTGTCTATTTTTAAGAAATTCAGAATTTATGAACAATTTTCAGTAAGGTCGTCTTGGAAAAATGAAAACTTGTGTTGCAGGCCTATACTAATTGCGATCGTATATGCAATGCCGTAGCCAGGATTTTCAAACAGTGCGGGACAATATCAGGGTACGGTGGACCCACTTTACGCGTAAATTTAAACAATGTGGACCCATTTTACGAAAATAATATGAAAAATCTGTACCCATTTTCTTAAATTTTACCCATTTTAAGATAAATATGAGAAATCTGGACCTATTTTTCCAAAAGTGGACCCATATATATATGCATAAAATTACATAATTTGGACACATTCTTTGTGGACCCATTAGAAAAATTGTGTGGGACTGTCCCAACTGTCCTAATAGCTGGCTACGGCATTGATCGTATGGGTTGCGGTGGTACTTCTGATAAACGGTTAGTACCGACAGGGGCCTTTTAACTTGCATGGTTTTCTATCAAATTATCCTTTTTAAATAATAACATCTACACAGTTTTATTCCCTGACGGGGTAGGTTGTGCTGCTAGGCTTCCCCGTCGGGGAATTCCTGGTGCCGCCCCTGGTAAAACATCAATTGATGTAGGCCTATGCCCTCTGAGTTATTATTATTATTATTATTATTATTATTATTATTATTACTATTATTATTATTATTAATGAAAGTCATTATTAGGCACATTTTATTTTTATAAAAAGAAATACCGTATTTATTCGAATAAACGGCCTGGGGCATTTTCGTTAAGGGCTTTTTTTTTGGGGGGGGGGGTTATTCGAGGGAGGCATTCTTTTATTGGTGTAAAATGGATACGGATCACAGATCCTATATTCTCAAATAAACTCCGCTTATTACACACATAGGCCTAGGCCTAACTACTGTACCGTCAAAATGGCGTGTTATATTGCGTGATCAAAGACATATGATCCCAACCAGGTTAGAAAAAATACAATTCTACTGGAGTAATACAATGTGTTGAGAATGTTGTTGCTTTCATTAGTTTTGCTTACAGCCATTTGGTAGGGGGAGGTGGCGTTTATCCGAGGAAAAAATAAACGCCCCGGGGCGTTTATTCGTGGAGGCGTTTATTCCGAATGAGGCTCTGGATTGGGCGTTTATTCAAGGGGAGGGTGTGTTTATTCAAAGCAGGGCG
>NW_022724759.1:0-1607 GCF_011630105.1 Anneissia japonica
GTATGGCGCGCACTAAGTGCAATAAAGAGTGAGTAACCCAAAATTAGGGCCTGGAACCCAGGCTATGGGTAAGTGTAAACCACTACAAATCGAAATAATCGTAATTTTTACATGATTTTTTTTTATTTGTTATATTAAAAATCATTTTTTGGATTCAATATAAAATATATTTGGATTTATATTTTTAATATTCTTTAAAAAGTATAAAATGGTATAACTTAAGCTTGGTTTCCATAAAATTTCTACACTACGACATTGACTACATTATTTTGAAACGGACTGCTGTCTTCCCTTTCTAGACATATTGCCAATTACACCTAAGCCCTTTTCAGACAGGGCTGCAATACTACACTGTTGTGGTAACCATAGGTTTCTGTCTGAAAGGGTCGATACGCCAATATGCCGGCTTACTTTAGACCACCTCGCACCCTAGTAATATTACCGCAATTTTGCAGTAATGGGTTCTGGCTTGCTCTGTCTGAAAGGGTCAACTCAATATTGCAGCAATAAGCTGGCATGTGCATTTATGCATAAACAAACAAGGTTTAAAGTTGAAAACAATTGCGTGCGGTGGTATTTAGTATTTTCATTTCTATTCGCGGGTTGTCAAAAATAAAGCTCCCATTTTTGTTGCCATGGTGAAAACTATTGTACTGTATACCAGTTCTCTGTTTGTCTCTGTTAGACTCTGCTGTACGGACATCTTATTACAAATACTTTCACCCTAAGGAAGCATTGATATCCAATGGTGTTTTGAACCGAGCATTCAGCATAGCAGCAGGAAAGACATTACCCAACATGTCCGAAGAGGACTCATCTGCACATGCTCAGTAAGTCTACCAATGTTCTAGTACGTTGCAATTCAATGTGTGTCCAGGTGGGCAAAGTTGATCCCTAGAATGCCAGAAATTTGAGTAAACAAGAGGAAAGAAAAGAGTGAAGAAATTTGAGTACAGTAATAGGAAAGGTACAAGGCAACTTGCACATCTTGTTAAGAAGTAAACTAACTTGATATCAATACATTAATTATTTTTATAATGATCACTGACATAAATTGCCATTCATATATATATTTTAATTAACTCATCTGCACCAGTAGCATTGCCTCAGATTTACAGGTGCACAAATTTGTTAATTTGGTAATCACTAAGTTTTCCTTTACTCTCAGAGCACTGACCTATTTGTATCCATACGGAGCAACTCTTAATGTAGACAAATCAGCAATAGCAGTCCTCTCTACCGGAAGTGTTTGTTTTCCTCTCAACAGACCAACCTGTGCATTACACTCATCAAAGGTAGGCAAAAAAATGACTGCCTGTTTGACTAGCATAGATTTTTTGTAAACAATTTTTGTTTTAGTCTAGTTTATTATTGTTTATGTGTGTTTTGGCAAAAATTGTGTGATTGATAACTTGATGGAGCTTGTCTTTAAATTTGAGGTGTACTAATTCGAAGGATTAATTTAGGTTATTCACTTCACAGTTTCCAGATAAAACCAGGAGTTATGTGACTGTAAATATTTTTCAATTAACACCTCGAATGATATTCCTTCAGTATTCTAAAGGTAAAGTTGCAGTGCTTGGGTCAGTGCACATGTTTCAAGATCA
>NW_022724760.1:0-884 GCF_011630105.1 Anneissia japonica
AAATATATGAAAAGCGCGTTGTAAACACTTATTGTCCCAATATAGTGCGTATGAAACCGCCGTGACGCACGCAACACGTACTGAAGCTGAAAATCACGTTTGTTACATACGTTGTGTTCCTGACACATTATTCATATCAGGAGCCATTCTTTGTGCTATTACCGTGCTCACGGGCGTCAAGACGTGCGCGTATCGATGTTTAAATACGTGTACAAATGCGTAAATCTTTCAAAATGCTCAAAATTATTCTTTTTTAAAAACCTAATTACAGCATATTTTAGCATATAATGACACTTTTCAATCAGCACCGCGTGAGCTTTATGAGGGTCAAAGTACGGCGGATCACCGAACTCGTCCTCATTGACGAGTTCAAATCTAGTTGGTGATCCGCTAACGTTAGCGGATCACCTCTTGTTATTGTCAGAGATCTTACAACTTTTTTTTATTCTACCTTTCCTTCCATTTATTTTCGCACGATATCTCAAAATTGCCACGAGTTACGCACACGGTCGCTACATCGACCATTTTGTCTTCGCCTGGAATAGTCATGGTAAGCTTTTCAACGCGCTTAGTCCTGCGTGACGTCATCTACGTGCAATTTTGCGTTTTTACATTATCGATCATATCAGCCTAACCAATTGCCATTTCGAAACCGTAATTAAGTGAGCAATTACTTTGGGTTAATGTTGAATGTACTGTACCCTAATTTTACGCGTGCGCTTCATTACGCGCGTGTAGGCGTGCGTACAATTTTTAAAATGCTCAAAATCACTTTTTGACTAAATTAGAGTACCTTTCAGGCCATTTTGAGCATTTCGTAATTTTTGAAAATTTACCACTACGCGTGCGCATTTTTACGCGCGCAGCACGTACGGAAGCTAGAC
>NW_022724761.1:0-2173 GCF_011630105.1 Anneissia japonica
ACAGTGGCTTTGTAGATGATGGATGAGGTGAGGCAATTTCCAGAGAGTGGACATTCATCTTTTTTTCTGCAATTGCAGAGTAATATCTGGCTGTTGTTGCTTAGCAACCAGAGCTGTTTGTTGTGGGCTCTGATTATAATCTGCGTATAATATATGTTTTGTTTTTAAAGGCTTCAGTGTGAAATAGAGAAGTGTAAGATCTTTTAATGTTTAATTGTGTTTTCTCATTATTCTAGCTAGAGCATAAGCAATAATATATCACGGGTGATATTAGATTAACATGATATTTGGTATGGGCTATCGTTAGGGTGGTTTAGGAACGAATTACAGTATAGTTATGTTAGAAATGCCGTACTCTCTTTTTCCTGCTCTCATCAACTGATTACAGCACAGTGAGTGCTTACTAATAGGTCCGCATAGATTTTGAGGGAAAAAGCTTTTGGTGGGAAATTAGAAATTGAACGACCAATGTAAAGAAGGTGATGGGTTAAGTCCAATCTTGAGCCTATTTGGCATAAACCGCCGTATATAAATAGGCTACAGCCTGTAAGGAATTCATTCGATAGCAGATGCTCGTTTTGGTTAGTACGGTATAAGAAGTAAAAGAAAGGTTGTGCTTACTTTTTAGATTCAGGGTGTATGCACACCTTACAAGGAAGCCTAATTATTTGACATTTTAATATGTAGATAACCATTAATTAAAGCTGCTGAAAATAAGGAAAGATTCATGATCCAACAGCAGGGAACATCGTTGTATACTGTATATTATTGAACACACGTTCACCCACCCCCTCTTTCTACCAAATATATAACAGGTGCAGATTTAGAAGGGAGTATGGTCCTGCCCCTGAAAAAAGGAAAAAATAAAAGAAAAAGAAATAATTGGTCGCCTAATACGCCTTAGAGGTTATTTTCGGTCGTCTAGAGAGTACAGTACTGGAAAACAATGCTATGGGAAACAAAGCTGGATATATGGACATACTGTATGTTTTATTAAAGACCATATGAACGCTTTATTACAGCCATATTATTATTTTCTACTTTTAGCCTGATATTGATCTTGATACATGTCCCTATAATACATGTTTATTTTATAATCCTTGCTATTTATCTGTACACTTGAGAATGATACTCATTACATACGCTCTATAGTTTCATTGTTAATCTCTTAATTAGACGCCTATTAGAAGTAACTATCACCTTTATTGTATATACCGGTATATTGTCATAGAGGAATGCTTATAATATATATACATATATATATATATATAAGTAGTTAATATGCAGGTAGTGTCCAACAATAGAATATTACGTCATCATAATTCATAATTATTTATTAATAATTTTATTTTGCTCATAATGGATTGAAGCATATGAAGGGGGTATATGAGGGTTTATAGAAATATTAAAACAAAAAGTGGTTTTAATTAAGTGGCGTTGTGTAGCGTGACGTGTTAAGTTTGTCATGTTTCCTTAAAATTTATAGTCCACTATTGTGTGTTCTTTAGAAATTGGTGATAATGAGAGTGAAAATTGAGACAAAAGTGAGATAAGTCTGCCAGTGCTGGATTTACAGTCACAAAAGAATCTTCTTGCCCATTAAATTAATGAGGGTATTGAATTTGAAAACAAAAGGTTAGGTTAGGGGATTATCGGTGACAGTTTGGTGACTGAAAATTTGGTGACTAGTTTGAATTGCCCGGGTAAATGTAATTTTGTGACGTAGTGTGGAAAGGACGATTTCTATTGGCTTATGTAAAGAACGGTTTCTATTGGTTCAGACGTATCAGTGACCGCTGGTGACTCCATGGTTTGAATTACCCGCTTCTAACTTCATGTCATGTGTCATGCCTTTATTCCTGTAGTGTATAAATTTAGAAGAAATTTAGGGTAAGAACACAAAATTAGTTTCAACTACATACAATTTAGTGTTTACCTTACGAATACCTATCCATGAAGATCGTGTTCAAAGTTAAAACATAATTTTGATTTTAGAGGGAAAAACATGAAGATGGAAACTGAACGAATTGCACGAGAAATAAATTCAGCGTTTGTGGCATATAAACTAGGCAATGACATGGAATTTATAGAGGATATGAAGAGTAATTTTTTTTTAAATATTGCGAAAAGATGTATGAAATGCACAATGAACATCTTTATAAATTAACTAGAG
>NW_022724762.1:0-579 GCF_011630105.1 Anneissia japonica
TAATTAATGTCCAAACACAAACTTAAACACAAAGCATGGAATATTCACATGCTGGTACAGTGACGTGATGTTTCCAAACAGCTGGTCCAACTAGATGTCAAAGTGTTTCTCAGCATAAACATAGCCCATGATACTAGTCAAACTCATTAACAGTATTCACTATTGAGTATTATCACTATTATTTTATGTACACACTCTCTAGTATATAGTTGTTGAATAAACAATCACAAATAATAATCAATTGTACAAAATGGCAGTTCAAAAATTACGTTTCTGTTTATGAATGGACAATAATGAATTATTATACGACTATGACAAACTTCAATCTTCTTTATTTTGCTTTTGTTATTTTTATTTTTACATCCAACAGCAATTACTGTACACTCGCCACTTACAGTAGGATGGAATGCTTTATAAACCTATTATCGATATCGTCAGTTCTGTAAACATATACAATGTTGCATGTTTTAAAACTTCATAGGATTTCAATATGACTGTTATTCATATAGGCAAAGTTTATCTGCTTGCTATAGATGAATTACATGATTTCTTGTATCCAATTTTGGCCTCTGTTGTTTT
>NW_022724763.1:0-1169 GCF_011630105.1 Anneissia japonica
TCATTCAATATTTAATCTGAACTTTTTATACAATAAATATATTTATTTTTCTTGCAGCTTCCAGAATTTGGATAAAACATATCAAGAGAATTGAAGGAAATACGAAGAATTAAAGAAATAATACACACATCATTCTTCACTTGAAATCTTTAATACCCCTGCGCAGTTCATAAATATGAATATATATTTATATATGATTTTTTTCATATTGGATATACCTAGAAACCACTATATATATATATATATATATATATATGTTTATATATACATATATACATACATATATATAAGTATGATATACATATATATATACACATATATATATGCTCTGGTTCTATTTCTGGCTGTTTACTTACGTTTACTTTTTAGCTGTTGCTTATCATTTTTGTATTTCTACCGAGATCCAGCCTTTGTTTCCCACAGCATTGTTGTTTTTCAGTATTTTGCCTTTTAATCTATATATATATACACACACACACATATATATATATATATATACTGCGCTTCAGCGCACATATTTGTACCTAGAAATAGCTAGTCTATTTTAGCATCTGACCTACTTCTGTCTTTGCAATAATGTAACAAAAATGGAAATAAAACAAACAAGAAATCACAAACCTTGTGTCATCTTCGCCTTAAGAGTACCATGGCAATAAATATGTGGAAACTTTTCTTTCCACAATTATACTCCAGTTATGCAACTAAAGAAATAGGCCTAGCAAGTTGAGTGATTCTCGGGCTTATGAATATAACAGAAGCATGAAAAGGCTTTTAAAATGTACCGCATGCAATTATCAATGTATTGATAATTTTATATGGAATATAAATATGGAAATACATATTTCCTTTACAATATTATAATAACATGATCAGAACATTTATGGTAAATGGAAACGAGAATAAAAAACGTATGCGAAACTAATCTATTGACTATACTTATTCCATAGATTTTTATTTGATTCAAGCATTAATAATAAAAATTATATCAATATATATAGCAAGAAACAAAAAAACGTATCTCAAACTCGGTCAACTTCGTAACATCTGCGTTGTTTCTGTAAAAAAAGAAAAATAGCACCAAGTTATACAGTAACATAGTAACAATAACAAACTTCAATACTACTAAAAATAATTGTTAATAAACTAATGTTACAGTAATTTAAATGACA
>NW_022724764.1:0-4674 GCF_011630105.1 Anneissia japonica
TATACAGATTAAGATTTATGATGAATGCAAAAAAATAAGCCAAGCTTAACTACCTAAATCATATATAGTATATTCCTTTTTATGATGATGAAATAATAAAATGCTTACAAACCCCCTTTTAAATATATCCCTGTCCCACTAATTTGAAGCAGGTTATTTACGCAGATTCAAGTTTATAAGAAAAATTAAATATATACAAGAATAATCAATCTGACTCATCGCATCTTATTCATTTAATGGATAAATGCCCATAGGTGTATTTATAATATACACTCTGTTGTGTGCTTATTAGGTTTTTTTTATACAGAAAAATCAGAAAAAATATACAGGTACTAAAGAAAGAATAAACAAGCTTGCAAATACCAAAATTTATGAAAATCAAAGAGATACAAGTTGATAGGCTGTACATAAAAGCCCCAATAGATTGAAAAGTAACATTTTTAACATCAATATGCAAGAAAATAACATGTATTTATGCATGATATGATTAAAAACTTACACTACAAAAATATGAAATCATAAGATCAATAGTGTGTGATTCAAATTTGATGAGAACTACACTGTAAACAGTTGAGGTTGGCAGATAACAATAGGCGAAAGCCCAAACAATCAATGTACTTGCTCAATAGAACACAAAATAAAAATAACAAATTTAAAATTAGATACTAAAAATTTTAAATTGAAATTAGTTAATTAATACATTGAAAGAAGATGTTTTGTAAGAGCAGACTTAAATAATGAAATTGATTGATAATTTTGAATTTCTATTGGTAATTGTTCCCATAGTCGTGGGAATATAACGTAAACAGAATTAAGAAAAGTATTAGACTTTGAATTCCAATGTATAAGTCTACCCTTACATCTTTCACTACTATTTACATACTGAGAAAATGAAGGACAAAAACCTTTTAAAATCTTAAAACCTAGTACAAGTTTCTGAACTTTAAATGCCTCTTCGATAGATAAAATATTAAGAGACTTTAGTCTATAGAAATATTATTGTTTTCAGTTTAATAACTTCAACTCTATAGATATCATTTATGTAGAATAATTAATATTTTAACAGTTTACAAAAAAAGAACCACAACTTCAGCTCTATGTATATCATATTCAATAATCAAATATTTCAACAAGTTTGTAAACATTATGGCAACTTTATATTTCGATATTATTGTATTCAATAATTATTTTAAGTTTAAGATTCATAACTTAACTCTATGTGGATGATATGAAATAATGGATATGTAGATATTCCTACACTTATAAATTTGAAGTGTTGAAAACACACAAGTGAAGCAAGTGGACTGTCAATATTTAATAATTGAATATTTTTACTGTTTTGTCACCATTATTTGCTACTGCAAGTCTCCTT
This sequence comes from Anneissia japonica, assembly GCF_011630105.1. Classification (NCBI taxonomy): domain Eukaryota; kingdom Metazoa; phylum Echinodermata; class Crinoidea; order Comatulida; family Comatulidae; genus Anneissia; species Anneissia japonica. Next base: position 1,373 of record NW_022724764.1, read on the forward strand.
GGATGATATGAAATGATGGATAATCCCCATGGATATTTGATTTTATTTACAAATAAATGTCAACAAAAGCTGAGCTTGCTGTTTGTAGTTGATTCCACAATCAACTATTTAGGGGGTTGGTAGAGGGCGCCACAATTACCCAACGCAGACAATAAAGATTTCCACACAACTACCATTAAAACAATGGTATATTTATTTGGCTTATCTCTGCTGATCTGGTGACTTAGCATAAAACAACAATATCTAATTAACATCAGTTAATTACATCATGTAAACAGTAATCATAATCATAATACATACAAAGTACCAAGAATTGCAAGTGAATCGTCTTCAGAGATCATAATTCAGTATATTGTAGAAATGTATAAATTTACTGCAAAGAACCATCGGAATGAAAGTGGATTGTTAAACATTGTCAATTAAATATAAGAGTTTCATTCAGTAATCGAGTACAATATTAATAAAGCAAAGCATGACTCATAACCATAATATAATAATAAGAACTGCAGTGTCAGTCAATATTATAGAGTACACTTACGAAACTATGGCGCAACTATCCAATAATAAGCAATAAGCACTCATCTGCCATTGTAACTCTCTATGGATGTTACTAGATGAGTTCGGACTTCAATGAATGAGCCAGACACCAAGTAAGCTAGATGTTAACGGTTTTATTCTATACAAAGTGTGAGCCTCCAACAAGACGCAGCTTGGCTAGTCGACGAACCCCCCACGAGAGAGCGAGACTCCGCAGGAACATCCCATAATAGAGTCCTTGAAAGTTCAAAGGTTACACTACTCCCCCTCTCCCTAAGAAGTGTCCCACTTCTATTATGCATGCAAAAAAATTAATAATTCATAAGCCTAACTAAGCATTATAGTATAAGCAATCTTCTTATGGAATTAACAGCATTTATAGCATTTATGAAATTAAATATGTATTGTATGTATTTAGCTGGTTGTTCCATTGGTTGACATCTGAAGATATTCCCTGAGCAATTGATGACTCCATTGATGAGATTCTTGGTGACAGTTGACATCCTTCCAGCATACGAAGTGTTGCGTACGGTGAAGAGAAGCAAAAAAAAAATTGTGTCCCAAATAAAAGAACAATGTGTAGCATATGAATTGCATATGTTACATACTGTATATAAAAAAAATTCCAAAAATAAAGCAACACAGCAGCATACGAATAGCGTACGGTGCAAAAAAAAAAATATCTCAAAGAAATCAGCAAAGCAGCAGCATACGGATAGCGTATGGTGCAAAAAAAAAATCTGTATTATAAACACTGTCAAAAATAAAACATTCAATCTACCAACATACGAATAGCGTATGGTACAACAGATTCAATCCTGTAGCATGCGAATGGCGCATGGTACACACTCAAATAAATCATACATTATTAATACAATGTAGCATACGAATTGCGTATGGTACCATATATGAATAAGAAAAATAAGAAAACAATAATCTCCTCCAAATAAATAAAAAAATCATCTCCAAACAATAATCCATGGAACTTGTAGTAGTATCAGAAACGGTGAAAATTATTAAGTTTATCAGAATCAATTCAACAATCGCGCAAGCCGCGCAAGCAAGGAATGGCCCAAACACCAGCTAAACTAGAACCAAAAGAAAAACAAAATCCTAACTGTTATAACATCTGCGTAAAAAATTACGTGCGCGCATGGATGGTTTCAATTCCCCATGAACAAGGAGAAAAGACCCTCATGCCACTAACACTAAAACCTGGAAAAAACAAATCCTAACTTCTATAACCACATGCGTAAAAAAATTACGCGCGCGACCGGCACGCTCCCCTGCGCATGCTGTCGCTTTGTTGTTGTGGTACTGTTGTTTCTGGTTGTCCCTCTGCTTCTGTTCTGTGTTTGTTCGTTCTGGTTTTTTTTTCTGTTTTTGTTTTTTTTTTGTTTTTTGTTTTTTTTTTTTGTTTTTTTTTTTTTGTAACTGTAACTGTAAATTCATGTAATACACTACATGTGCAAGTGGTGCTGACATATAGTCATAGATTCGCAGTTATTCCAGGAATCTGGAAGGTGGCTTCACTTTTCTGCCAGTTCTAGTAACACGGAAGGGTGATACAGCTTCCTCATTCAAAGGTTGACATAGGTAACTATTATTACCAGCACCAGCTGGTTGTGCATTACTACTACCCTGATTAAGGTTAGGGGGAGGAGATGAGGATTTCTTAGAATTTTTACCTGGCGCCATAACTATAGCGAGCCTAGGCCTAGCAATACTAGCACCAAATGCAAAATGAATTAGCTGATTCACGCTCAGCGAGCGTAGGCCTACACAGATGATATACGTGTACAGGTATACGGACGAAATAACAAAATTATGGGGGTTATACGAAATAAAGTACGTTAGAACTGAAACCATATAACCTACAAGGATATATATACCACAGGCTTTAAAAAAAAATTATTATAGATACTGTAGCCTAGGGAAAATTGACACATGAAAAGATACAATCTTCGCTGCGCGTGATGTGGGATGAGTCTGGTCGGCTAGCTGATGATGAGGCTGCACACTACTGATGATAATGCGGCTCGGTTATCTCCGGTAAAAGAAGATAACGCCAGGTCACGGCACCAGTGTAACTCTCTATGGGTGTTACTAGATGAGTTCGGACTTCAATGAATGAGCCAGACACCAAGTAAGCTAGATGTTAACGGTTTTATTCTATACAAAGTGTGAGCCTCCAACAAGACGCAGCTTGGCTAGTCGACGAACCCCCCACGAGAGAGCGAGACTCCACGGGAACATCCCATAATAGAGTCCTTGAAAGTTCAAAGGTTACACCATCACAATGTTTTTAGGACTGTACATCATCTAATACATAAAACAAATCTGTTTGATAATATACTCAGTAGTGACACTGTTAGATACATGGGTATCATCAAATTATGAACCCATCGGCTTAAACAATAAATCAACATTTGCCGGGATACTTGAAAAATAAATCACTAAAAATACTGTGTTAATCATTAGGCACGTTTACTATAGATTAACCTTCGAGACATGTGAAATAATCACAGCAATATAATATATAATAACACTATCGACAGACTTGTAGACCTTTATAATACTCGCTGCTATATGCCAATGGGCGCAGCCATATTTGATTATGTTTTAAGATGACCTTTGACATGAGCGTGAAACAATCAAAGAGAACAGACATGCCCGTTCCACAGCAGAATGCAGGCTAAAACAATGTATGCCGTACAATACATATAACTCAAATAACATTAAACTGCATAAATCAATCTTACTCA
>NW_022724765.1:0-540 GCF_011630105.1 Anneissia japonica
GCTTGAACAGGTCCAAATAAACGTCGGGAATATTTTATTACACAATGGTGCGCCTTAAGAGGGCGTTCGGCCAGATAAGTTATCTGGAGAGACGGCTAGAAATATATACTGTCGTATATTGTATATGATATTGAAGGAAGATAGCCGTTAACACTGCTGAATAAATATAATACAAATCATCAAATGTACATATACAGTGTTTAATAAGGACATGATGGAACATCGTATGAAGTTCTATAAAAGTCATTGTGTAAAAAAATTCCTACGACGGGATTCGAACCTGCGACCTCTCGCTGACAAGGCGAGCGTCACAACCACTAGACCACGAAGGCTTCATGGTTGAACAGGTCCAAGTAACCGTCGGGAGCATTGTATTACACAATGGTGCGCCTCTAGAGGCCGTTCGGCCAGATAAATTATCTGGAGAAACGACTAGAAATAAATACTGTCGTATATTGTATATGATATTGAAGGAAGTTAGCCGTTAACACTGCTGAATAAATATAATATAAGTCATCAAAGGTACATAGTGGTATGACG
>NW_022724766.1:0-1589 GCF_011630105.1 Anneissia japonica
AATAAGTAATACAAATTCGCCGTAATTCATATGAAGATATTAGAATTGAAGAATACAATCTATTGGAAAACGCCCTAAATTGCAATGGTCTAAGCAGATCATGGGTCAAATTCTGTAATAGTGATAATAGCACAAAATTTATGTTTATCATTGGTAACACATCATTTACATACGAAGATGGCTCATGGATTCTTCGACAAATTTTGTAAAGATTTCATTTGTAAAGCATGGAAAAGAAGATCTTCCCTTAAAAATGTTTGAAGTACTGTAGGCTATGGATTGTGTTTCACATTGCTAATATTATAATTAGAGATTCTTTGTATTGTGATTTTTTTTTTTTTTTTTTTTTTTTTTGTAAAATCTTAGAAATGTAAAATTTGTAACTTTGTATTGTGTGTTAATATTCTCTGTTTTTTATTTATATATTTCATCTAATAATCTTTATTTTTTGTAGGTCTTGTTGTTAATAACTCTTTGTAAACGGTCTTAATTTTTCTGACTTGCTTTTTACTTGTTAATTTGGTTTTCTTTTTGGACGCACCTTCAGAGGAAGTGTGCCACTGTTATAAAAGTGAAGATTCCAAATAAATTATTATTATTATTACCTGCAGAGCCGTAACGGCTCTGTTTTATAATCCGAACTAGCGCCCTCTTCCGTTAGCGTGCCTTTCTTTCACACTGTCACGTGATCTGAAAACGTCGTTGTTTAGAAGCACGCCTGGATTTTAAAGTGGGTTTTTAATCTTTTTTTTTACTATAAATTCTAATTTAATTACAATTATTTGCGTTGATCATAAATCATATGGTATTTGTGATTACTAAGCTAGCTAACGTATATAGAAATAAGGTCTTATTAGGATGGGTTTGCCAGTTATTTGCTTTGGCTTTGTAGAACCATATCCTACTACTAGGCTAGAGGCCTAGCCTACTAAATAAAAGAGAGAGATAACCTGCCGGGCTAGCCTACCTAGGAGGAGGAAGTAGCCGACTGAGCTAAGCTGCTCTCATCTTACGTGTAGCACCGTTTCGGACGCGCACAATTTCAGGTTTGATGTTTGGAACACACTTGTATTGTATGTTTTCAGTTAGGCCCTATAAAAAATATTTAGTTTATCACCCTATCTGGGCAGGAAAAGTGATGAAGAAGGGAGCTTTTTTTTATTTTTTATTTTGCTAAAGCCAAATATCACCCTCACTCAGGTTGTTTGCTGGTGCATTGATATTCAAAGTAAAACATGATTAGATAATGCAAACAATATCTACTAACTATTTAATAAAATAAATTTTAAAAAAATGTAAATTTTTTTTTTTTCAAAAATTTCTGTACCGTAGGCGTAGAAGACATGCGCGCGGGGGTAATAAACTAGTATTATTTTATTGGGCCTTATTTTTATTAATTAAATGACAATGACTAGGGGCCTACCTAGCCTTGGCTAGGGGAATGGGATTATACTCAGAGATTCCTGTGTGCATGGACAGAATGAACATAGTCATAAACAACTGCCTATCCAAAACTAGGCCTAGTGCCGTCTAGGCCTAAATTCCGGTTAAAAAATTAGCCATTACTCCAGCATCAAAGGGAAGGGAGC
>NW_022724767.1:0-546 GCF_011630105.1 Anneissia japonica
TGTATGTTGCACGTATTATAAAGAAAAGTGCGTGTGCGTGTTATTAGTGATAACTATCACCTTTATTGTATATATTACTTAGTATAGCTTTATGCAATGTAGATCAGTTACGCTCATTCATTTATTTTTCGTTGTTTCCATAAGATAACTCATTGCAGTAGCGTTAGTAATCATATTCATGTAAACCCTCGACGTTTATATACTTTAACTTTTACTCATCCGGTATATTATACAAACGCTTTTAAATTTTCATCTGTTAACAATTTTCATCTGTTAACAATATGCTATTCAGTTTGCCTCATTGCCCTCTGATATTAAAGATGATGCTGTTATTTGTTCGTACAATTCTTTTATTTGTAAACTTAGACAATACTTACTGAATGAACGATAATTTTTAATTGTTTGGTATTGGCCTTTCTTGATTATTATTGTTTTTTACTGATTTTAAATTTCCCTACAATTTTATGGCTATGTTGTAAATAATAGTTTTGTAATTTTACTGTACTGTTCTTTGTTCCAAAGGTTGTGGGCACCACTTGTGGTGTT
>NW_022724768.1:0-558 GCF_011630105.1 Anneissia japonica
TAACCGCTATGAATTAAGTACATGAATAGGCTACTCACCCTTAAAGGTATTACTGTTGACGGGGAAGGTTGGCCGTCATTCAGTGTTGAGCCATCAACTTGACGAACGACAACGTAGACCTAGACACATCGTTGGGAAGGACTCATCGGGATCTACTATCACTTATATCGGATCTAATATACATGCACTGTCTCATTGAGGAGTTTTGATATAATTATTACTACTAAAAATCCAAGAATTTTGAGGACCGTCGAAATCTGAACTTCTTTAATTTCAAGTCTATGCTATGAAGTTGCAGAATATATAGAATTGAGACATTTTTTAAGAGGTAAGAATCTAAAAAGGAGTAGGCATTTGATAAACAATCTGTTGTGGTACATAATTGTAATGATACATTTGTATTCATTTAAAATAACAAATAGGCCTAAATAGGCCTAGATCCTCTCTTTTAGAACACACTATTAAAGGAGACACCCCTATTTAATAGACACTATTTTGGAGGTGGAAAAGAAAGAAAGTATATTTTTCAACAAAAGGCCAAAAAAAAAAAAAAAAAAA
>NW_022724769.1:0-1742 GCF_011630105.1 Anneissia japonica
TTTGGTATCTGACAACGCCCACTTACGCTATCGTCGGAGATTTTGGTCCTCCGTCGTGGATATCGAACCCACTTGTGAAAATACTGGCACCACCCCTGATTCAGCACGTTAAAAAAATATCAGCGCAACTAAGAGCCCACTACAAGAATGGCTTTATTTATGATGTCTGTTTTACTGATGTGTAAGCTAAATGAGAATAAATCGTTGCATTTATACTCAAATATCACACTATGAATGTTATGTAGTTTTGGGGGAAAAATGAAACATCGAAATTAAATATAGTTGTCGTTGAATGTCATAGTGTGTTGTCTATTTCGTTGCGTTTCGTATAACTTCAAGAAACTGATACCATATCACATTCACATTCACATTCATTCAAATTGATTTGTAAAAAGCACCTAGTTGGAAGTTCGTGTTAGTGTTGTCTTCAACATAAATATAAAAATAAAGGCCTACTCAAATCTGAAAATGATTGCACGATTTAAAAAATATAGCAAAATACACACAACCATTTATAACATTTTATTGAAATAGTGAACAAGGTGCATAAAACACCGTAATGTTTTCTTAAAACATCGCCTCTTTGAAAAAAACATATCGCATTTATAATAAGCAGCATTGAAGGTTGTGACGTGGTCAGTGGTCATGACTGTGCGCTTGTCTGTACATTTTGCGCTTTCCAGGAGAACAGAAAAGAACAAAACCAAAATGAATTGTTCAACGTAAAAGAACGTTGTAGAAAGAGAACCTACACAAATATAGGGAAGTGATAACAAAAATACTGAGAGTGGAAAAAATTAGAGATTATCAAATTATATAGAATAATTTATGAAGGCGTTTAAAGATCATCAAATTAGTCTCTGAACAGATGTGGCAGTGAACTCCAGAAAAGAAAAGACTCTCTCCATAGGTCTATAATTGACAAGTAGGCATATGGACGGCGTAGTAGAGAGAACCTTAACGTCCTGTTACTTTTTGCTTAACGGAGTTTGTTGAGTTCCTAGACGAAAAACACAAACCAAGTCACGCACTAGGAACAATTCAAAATATTTGAAATAGAGAACGGTATATTAATAGAAATATCTAGGTTAGATTATTGACAATGCGCTCTGTTTTTGGAACACAGTAAATCAATCACGACTAAGATAAGAGAATTTCAAGATTAGGCCCATATATTATTTTCACCATGGGAAACCTATCGAGGGGCCACCTCATAAAGAGACACCTTTTGGTCCCTGAATCGGTGGAAAGTATGTTTCGTCACACAGCCCCTATTAAGGAAAAACCTTAAATGTTTTATTCATTATTTAAAGCTTAAGATGTATATATTAGCGTCATAGATAGATGAATCGACTACCAATAATAAATCGTTTAAATATCACATGCACATATGTAATGTTCTAAGCATCTCAACACCGACATTCGTTGATTAGTAACGAATCAGTCGAATTTCAGCCATTGGTGGCGCCAGTCAGGGAGGGCATTACACTCCCGTTTAACCAAGGTAATTCAACAAAAGGACGCACATCTCGGGACATCAACAACGACTTACGCTAGCGTAACGTTAATCGAGTGGTGTGAACTTGTGCGCGGCGTAGCGAACGCCAGTATTATCGCGCAATCACTGGCGTACGGTAATCCAGCAACAGACCCCAGATTAGCGTACGCCACTGATTCTGTCTCTTATACACATCTAGATGTGTATAAGAGACAGAGTGAAGAGAGTCGGGATAAGGGGCCTT
>NW_022724769.1:1750-1952 GCF_011630105.1 Anneissia japonica
GCGCGAATTACGAATACGAATATTTCGCGCGAATACTTACGCTAGCGTTCATTAATCGCCCAGTCTGGACATCTCGCTAGTTACGCCATGGATTAACGTACGCCTGGCGTTAGATACGCCTGGCGTATCTCACAAGTCACATTCTAGGCGCACGTGCGTCCCTACACGCTGAACGTCACAAAAACCATAGCAACCAGACCAT
>NW_022724770.1:0-662 GCF_011630105.1 Anneissia japonica
GATTTTTAACTACTTGACCGTGATTTTTTGGGAGGGGGGACGAGTAATTTTCGGTGGGGGGAGTAGATACGCCACTGATGTAAGTACAGATACATGCTTATATTTTACACATTTTTATAGCTTATGGTGATATAAATTTAATAATTAGACAAAGACCATGCAAGTCTACCTATACACTTAATTTAGTGACGTCGGTACGATGTTTCTTTAAAAAATATAACCAACAAGATGAATATTCTCAAAATTCTACAATGCACGGAACTATAATTAGTATTTCATTCATTTACAAATAGTAAATATAATGAAAGTATTATCGTGCATGATAGGAAGGTAAAACGTTCCCAAAGTCAATACGATGATAGAGATACGTAGCGTCCCGATTGTCATGTGCACGTCGTGAAATCAGGAAGTAATTGAAGATAATTTCGTACGTGCCATCTTGATCCAAATTAGTGACGCCGGGGCAATAGTTAATAGTAAATAACAGTACAATGAATATCCACATAATTGTTGAATGCAGGAACCTATATCTAGTAATACATTAAAAATCCATTGAAAATGCTATAAAAAAAGGAAAGGACATACCTCGTGCTCAAAAACTGACGTACAAACCACGTCAACGATCGACCAGAGTGCCACTGGTCACTACCTATCACCCTAGG
>NW_022724771.1:0-1246 GCF_011630105.1 Anneissia japonica
TTAAACGTTATGTACGTGCCATCATTGTACAGTATTATGGTCAACAATGTAACAATGTTTAATATAGTAAGAATAGGTGCAATTGACAAATATGGTGTGTACGTATGCAAAGTTGCTTTTGTTTCCATGTTCAGTGCTTAGAATTTTTGCAAATAGAAAAAGCGTAGGCCTATTTATACATTGCAATGAAAATATAGCTAAATTATTCTTATACGTCAATTGATCTTAATGCCATTATTATAGTATAAATTTAAAGAAGTTTCTATGCAGAGTGGGGGAACTAATATGAGCTTTACAAAATACTTCGTCCACCACAGACTTAAGTCAGAAGACAGCTCATGAATCTCAATTGTTCTTGTGCATCAGGTACCGATGAGGCGGCGCTGGTTGATGTCATCGCCTTCCGTAACAATGCCCAACGGCAGGAGCTGAAGTTACATTACAAGACTTGTTACGGCAGAGTTAGTGACGTCTATAATGATTATTATTAGGTCTATTAGGTCTATTATTATGAACTTTTTATACATTTCATGACTTCACTAGCTGTTATTATATTATCATCATATACATCAATGTTGTTCTTCCCGACGACCTGTTGTTTTTGTCGGTGGCCCTGTCACACAACCACCATCCTATTGCTATTCAGTCAAGGTGGTCATAGAATCCCTGATCACAATAAAACACATAGTGGATCACATGGCCGGTTAGCTCAGTCGGCAGAGCGTCCTGATCGCAAATGTTATGGGTTCGAGCCCCATATCGACTAAGTAGTATTTTTTTTTTTATAATTTAGCGAATGTTTCTTACTTAGTACTACGAAATTACATCAGAAGGTCCAAAGGGGATATGACTTCTTCGGCTGCGCGAGATTTATATGGAGCGCCAGTTGGGCATTTCTCCACACCGCATGCTGTGGCGGCGTATGCCTAACTTTAAGCCTTTGCTAAACTAAATAATTGCTGTCATGTCGCACAGTAATATTTACGTATTTATTTTAGGTATTGTATGTATATACAAAACAAAACGCAAAACAAAACGCATTTTTTACTGTATTTTTATTCATATTTCGTCAGTTTCCTTTATCCACAAAATAGAACTTCTTCAAATAAAATTTAGAATGATACACGTGCACAAATTTCATCCTTTATCCACAAAATAAAACTTTTTTTTAAATAATTTTATTTTGTGTCTGTTGTCTGTTCATGTTATCTTTTCATACAAGATCGGATGTAAAATAACACATTAG
>NW_022724772.1:0-3873 GCF_011630105.1 Anneissia japonica
GTGGACTAGGAACAAAAGAAAGCAACATATCAATGTACCATACTATTTTAAGATCCAAATAAATTTCAGAATAAATTTATTAAAGATATACTGTCTGTTACGAGTTAAAAAATATTCAAAAAATTAAATTTTCATATATCAATTCCTTTACTTGTATATTTCTAAATTGTATATTTTTGCATTAGTTAACTTACATATAAATAATACCTTTAAAGTATTTTGTAACACGTCAGTAACTCAGCTAAAAATATATTTTATCTGTTTCTGGTTCACTTATTTGATCTTTTAAAATAAGCTTTTCAAAATTTGGTTTGTATTTATTATCGTTGTTTTGACAGCCAGTATCATTAATTTTTCTAAACTTTATAGCATCGAATGTAAATGACAGATTATGGAATATCTACAATAGACTACAGTATAATTTAACATTCCATCATTAACTTCAATCACTATTTGCTCGTAAAGTAGCGTTCAAAATGTTTTTGTAGTTAAAATCCTTCTCCACACTACAATGTCTTGCAGTTAACAAAAATAAATGGCAGAATTGCCAGCCACTTAAGTTTTACAGAAACATGCTTTATTAAATGTAATTCTTTACTGCGACAACATATATCTCGATGTGTGTAATCCGTTTATATTACACAGAAATGAAACTAGCAACATGCTATGAATCATATGCAAATACAGTACACAAACAACGATATTGTTTTACTCGGATATAATGCATGTTTATGGATTTGAGATTACAGGAAATTGGGATAAGTGTGAGGCAATTGTGAAAATGAGGTAAGAGTGTGGAAAAAAAGACAAGACATTCAACCCTGGAAAGGAGAAAGACCAGGAAATGAAAATATCTTGGGAAGGGACTTTGTGATGGGAGATAGGATTAAAGAATAATGTTTTAATGAGACTCACTCTTCTACATACCTTGACTGTGTTTTACCCGTTTCTTTGAATTCTGTGGGGTCGGCGCTTCTGATTTCACAGTTTGTTCATTGACCTTTCGCATACGACAGAAAAATGATCTCCGAGCACCGGATGAGAGTTGAGGTGGGGACGGCAAGGCCTCTGATCGGACGAGCATACCAGCTGAAAAATATAATCCCATCGTATAATTAAGTAATAATAATAATACATCTAAAATTAATGACGACGACGACAACCATAATAAATAGCAATAATAATAAATAGTAATAATAATAATATAATACTCTTATAAAGCTAACAGGGTCACAAAGATTGGTTTGCCAATGGAAGTAATATTATTATTTGCGTTTGTATAATAAGGGGATTGTAATGTAATCAATGTAAAGTCTCTGTGAACTTTACATTAAATTTGGTACTGCAGTGCATGTCTGGTTGCCTATACTCAGATAATCCACGGTTTACCTGTTATATAAACACAGTCATTTGCGCAAATTGTGATGCAAAACAGTTCACAAGTCATGAACATCAATCTAAGAATAGTAAACCATAATTTAAACATGCATCTGCAAACAATGTGATGATTGATGATTTTTTTTTTTTTAATTAAAAATTTTTTTTTTTTGAAGACTATGAAAGGTAACATTTTCACTATCATTGAATTTTATGTTACAGGAATAAGAAACAACATTGAAAATTTTTTAAAAATATGCATTTAATTTTAAGTCAGGTATCCGCAGGAAGAAAGTGTTTTGATATGTTTTACAACTGATTTTTCTAAGAACCAAAAAGGATGTTTGACGAAAATCTCATGAGCGGTTAATCAGATACAGATTTTTGAATATTTGAAAACTTGTGGGGGGGGGGGCGGAGGTGGAAAATTGGTGGTTCTGCTCCTTTTTCCTCAGTTTTAAAATATTCAATAATATGTATCATATCAAAAAATTGTTTTCCTCTGGTGCTTAACTTTAAACTCTCTTGAGAAAAATTACTTGACATTAGAAACTATCTTTAATGAAAAAGACCATTTTTATTCCCCTAATCAAAGTATGCATCATTTTTATCATTTTTAAAATCGTTAAAAAAATTATTTTATTTCTAAACAGAAACTCAATACCAAAATAATTGGAGCTTTGGTAGTAAGTGGTAAGTTTAGTGCATCAAGATTTGGATCCACCTCTCTTTGAATGGAACAGTCCATCTTTTTACTCATGGAAATATTCTCCCCAATACACTCATAAACATTCATTTTTTGTATAATAATTAATATACACAGAAAACTATAATTCAATTTGGCTTTGTGTAAATGATTCGATGTTTTCTTAAATTTCCTTAACAAGCAAACTGAAATCCTTGATAATTGAAACAAAAGGAATCTTTTTATGTAAATAAGACGTTTTACTGTATAATGTGTTGACTTTCCCAAATCGCTTATTCAAATCTCAGCACTAAACGTATTTCTTCCTAAAATCTTACGCACCCTTACAGGTACATACTTTACACAGCTCGGTGGAGATTGGATTGGATTGGATTTATTCGGTGTAAACACCAAGGATAGCCCACAAAAGTCTAGAAGAAGACTTATTTCCAGTGGGGTCCTTCTGGTGGTGATTGTACACCGGGAGACAATCCCTACTCTTTTCCGAAGAGTGTACTGAGTTCTTTAACGTGCACATGGGCCATAATGCACACGGGACCAACAGCTTAAACGTCTCATCCAAAAGATGGTGCGCTATTGTAACTTGTATTTCAGCCCTCTAGCTGAAACACAAGGAGAGGCAATGATGGGAATTGAACCGGGGACCTAGAGATCTCCACGGTTCAGCGCACACAGAGTGGCTACCACCAGATTAGCCGACTGAGCTAAGCTGCTCTCAGATAAAGAAATATACATAAGCCTGGTTCACGTCGAATTTTTATCTAGATATAGATCCATTTAACTAGTTAAAAGTTCAACGTGAACCACTCAATTATAGCTAGATAAAGGAATTAAGTCACTTAAAGTTATGTGACTTAACTTTACTAGAATAACGGTAAATTAACTTGCTTAATGGTAAAGTCGGCTTGGATTACAAGGACACGATTACGTAACGTAGGCATCTAAGCCAGCGTTGTTGTATTGTACCACCATTATCATCTTCTGGCTGGCAACAACGTACTCCAGCAATGCTAACAACAGCATGGAAATAGTCTCATTAGTCTGGTTTTCAGAAATTATTTGTAATATTATGGGTAAAAACCCAGCAAACGTCCGTTTTTTTACGAATAGTCGATATTACCAATAACCTTTGCCCTTTGCATCATCAACCAAGTAATAACGTTAAAAAGTCTGATTGCGTACATTTTTCAAAGTGATAATGTATATTTTTCTTAATAATAAAATCAGATTTGTTGTATTTATTTATTGACAATTCAATCGTTTCCATTTCTGCTATAATAGTCGCTATTAATTCAGTTTCAACGAACTACCACCAACGACAGTCGTTAAAATGAGCGCACATGTTTACGATGATGAAATAAAAAAGTATGTGGAAGTCAGCAACTTATTTGACACCGCGAAGCTAGATTTTCGTGAAGTGCATGTAAACAACACAACTGAGCGATCTAAAAACTACAAAACAAGACAGAAAGGTTCTTAAAGTATACAGACGTTTTAATGAAAATTAAAACAAAATTTTGTTAAATGGAAGAATGCTAGCTAGCGATTAAAATAATTCGTTTTTTATTGAAGGTCTAGAGAATCTACTACTTAGATTACGATAGAACACGCTGCTGCACTGTCGTTGGTTCGTACTGGTCAGCTAGGTTAGGTAGTGGAAACTCACACCTTCTCTACAGTAGTTTACATTTTTTTTGAACGAATACCACTTGGTACTAGAGGTTTGTAATGTTTTATTAAACAAGCCTTTCCACCGTGTGACGTCAACGGCCTGAAACTTGCTGGCTGTT
>NW_022724773.1:0-681 GCF_011630105.1 Anneissia japonica
ATTGTTCTGTTGGCCTCAATACTTTTTAAAGTTTCTAAACAACTAGTTTCTTAAAATATGTACTTAACCGCAATCTACAACATTTCTGGTCCGCTTCACTGCCAGAGGGCTTTCCAAATCTTTTCCAACAGGTCATGAAACAGTTTAGTATTCTTTAAATTAATTCAAGGCTATTTCCTTCATTTCGGTATACATTTACGTAAGCTTTGTACCAGGGTACGATGCACTACATAATTTAGGGCCTGAATTTTGTGTAGGTGAATAAGTTGTTTGGAAGCGAAGTAAGGCGCTTTGAAAGTTGGTGAATTTATAAACGTTTCTCGTAGAATGGCCTTCATAAAATTACTAAATTTTAGGGTTTAGAGTTGAAATATTGAACCCAAACTTTAAAAATAGTAAGATTAAAGGTAATACGTTATATTTATGAATTAAAACACATTTTGCTCAAATTTCATGTTATACTGTCTATTGGCCCTTTTTCTCGAGACCTGTTGATGCGAGTTTACAGCCCTTTTGTGGTCTTGGGTCACAATTATCATATCAACTCTAGCCCCACCATGTTGGTAAACAACTTGTTTGGCGCCTATGAATGTCTGGCAACCTACAGCCGCTTTCTCTTCCCCTCAAGGGGCAGCCACAATATATAAAGTTAGCATGGATGAAAGTCTATGTTGGAAATAT
>NW_022724774.1:0-541 GCF_011630105.1 Anneissia japonica
GAAGATGCCCTACACACTAGAGGATGTGAATGGCACTTTAACCCACCTGCAGCCAGCCATTTTGGTGGGGTATGGGAGAGACTGATACGGTCAGTAAGGAAAGTATTACATGGTGTTCTAAGGCAACAAACATTGACAACAGAGGTACTTCATACTCTTTTAACCGAGGTAGAATCAATCCTCAATTCGAGGCCGTTAACTGATCTGTCTCCAGATCAAAATCATGATCCTTTAACGCCTAATCACTTACTCCTTCTGAGGAGTGGCCCCAGTGCCCCGGTAGGTAAGCTAGAATCTTTTGGCAGAAGACGTTGGCTTCAGGTGCAATATCTTGCATCACTTTTCTGGAGTCGATGGAAACGGGAGTACCTTCCTCTGTTGCAAAAAAGACACAAGTGGACCACCCCGAGACAGAACGTTGCTGTCGACGATATCGTTCTGTTAGTAGATGAGATGCTTCCGAGAGGAAAATGGCAAATGGGAAAAGTTCTATCGGTCAAACGCAGCAATGATGACAGAGTCCGCAGTGTAGATGTAAAGG
>NW_022724775.1:0-728 GCF_011630105.1 Anneissia japonica
GTTTTACAATTGTGTAAAAAATGATAATCCAATTCAGCTTTAATGACACGTAGGGATATCTTCTCATACTTCCTAAGCAAATAAATTGGCAGGTCTTCCGAACTAAAATCCTTAATGATGGAACCAAACGGACGCAAATTGATGAAAAATACAACACATTTTAAGAAGAGAATTTAATTTAATTGTAGTAAACATGTTTCGGGTGTTCTCTCTCACCCATCATCAGTACAAACTGAAAGGCGAAATAAACGGAAAGAAAAACCTTGTCATTCTTAACTAAGAGTATTTATACAAAGAATGAATGAATATTAATTAGTGAAAACAAATTGTTACCAATTAAGGTAACGTAACGATCGTTCTAGATAATCATATGCAAGGTGTATAGAACACCTTGCATACATTAGTACTGTATGCTAATTGAAAAGTTGTAAGCTTAAATGTTTGAGTTGAACGTTGAGATTTGGACTGTTTCATTTAATGTGTAGTGATTCTTTTATTCGTAATCTAATTTTACTGTTGTCCTGGTCAATGACGTTGAAGCAAGTGGTATTAGCTAATGTTTTGCATTTTTTATTTTCATTTAGATGTTTTAAAATGTGTGAATTTTTGTCTTTGCCAAGGTTTTCGTCAATCCTAGTACTCAAGTACCGGCTAGTATAGCCTATCATTCAGAAACACGGTATTAAATATCACATTTATGCCGACGACACGCAATTGTACACATCCTT
>NW_022724776.1:0-1703 GCF_011630105.1 Anneissia japonica
AAGAATTTAATTTCTGTTAATTTATAAACTTGAACACAACTGTTTTAATTAATTACCGTCCAAGAACAAAAATTAAATACAAGAAAGCAATCAGATTCAGAAAGCTCTACGTACAGCTCTGCGACCTTCTCACCAACACCGCAAAACTTTGCAAGCTCATCAATTCCTTCATCTGTCACAACGGTACTGTCAACATCAAAACACACTGCATCTGCTGCTTTCCATATTGCCTTCGTTTCATCAAATGTTGCCATGTTGTCATGTCATTCCTCCTGGGAATGGACTGAAGTTAAAAAAAAAATAAACTACCTGTGAACTGGAATTGAAAAATTGTTTTGTGCCTCCAACTACATATCCTGATCCTACTTTCCATACATAACTAGGCCTAAGCTAAGTTTGGTTTATCTAGCCTTGGTCTTAGTAGGCTAGGCCTAGCTAGGCTTGGGAGTCGAGCATCATCCCTAGCTGGAACCGGCCTAGCCCTAGCCCAGGCCCATATAATTAATAGGCTCCCAGAACAGGTGGCCTAGCTAGGCTAGCCTAGAGCCAAACTAGTCTAAGCTAGCTAATATCAGCTGCCTTAACTATACAAAATAGATTTTAAAAAATCGGATATTTGAGCTAATTATTAGTATAGAATTATAGATAATACTCATTACCGCTCCTTTGAACAGCACCTGCAACAGCCAGTGAATAACAAACTTCAGACACCAGTACACGTGCGTGCTCCATATGCTGCACTGCACACAACAACTTCCAACAGATAGATTTAGATTTATAGTATAGCGCCCTCTCTTGGTTAATTACTCTGACAGTTTTGTACGACATACCGGTAGGCCTAAAATACTAGGCCTATGTGTTATAATTATTTTACATTATAATCACGTCTCCTAGCTGAGTAGGCCTACATTTAGTATTCATAGTTGGTCTTGTTTTAAAACAACGATTCACATAATTATAAACACATTTAGAACCTTAAATCCCAGAAATTACATCTTTCTTAATACTGCTATGTTTATTTGATCTATGATAAAATCCAGATTCCTCTCTCCTTCCTTTGTGTTACATACAAGACATTAATTGTTGAAACGAGGTGAAGATTATTAATTGTTTTATATCTGAATTTTGCAAAAGGAAAAAAAACAGCATTTATCAAAGTTGACTAGATTTACAAATGCTACCAATAGCGTCTGTGAACACAAACATATAGTTTCCATCACAAATAGATGTAGTTTCAATGTCTAAACGTTTCGGGTGTGACAACTTATGACCGTACATGTTCTGGAAAAAGAGAAGGTTTAAGAGTCTTAACATTATATTAAAGAAAGAGTTCAGTATTTGACTGAGCATACTTGACTCTACAGTCATACTGACGCATACGTCTGCTTAAAAAAACCACCGGGTTTCCCCTCCATTATAGTGACGTAATTAACATCCAGAACTTTCGTCATCTCACCATTCTCATGTGCCGCGTCCTATTTCTATTTCATCATTATTTCAAAACTCGTGCCAGAGAGCCAAATTAAATTTTGCTTACTTCATTTGCCTTTGGTTTTCTGTTTTCTGCTTTTCCTCTTTGTATAGCCTGCCGTTTACTTCTGTTTTTCAACGAACACTCCCTTAAGTTGCATTTGAGACATTGTAAATGCGCCTTGCAGTGGTGCATCATCTGGAGTAGAGGAGGACTTGTTCTGAATTGGGTG
>NW_022724777.1:0-2623 GCF_011630105.1 Anneissia japonica
CACGGGTTGTCAGTAAAGAAGAAGCCGAGGACCTGGCTAAGAACCTCAACTGTCCTTTCTATGAATTGTCGGTGGCAGAAAGTTACGAAGACGTTAAACTGAGTTTTGAAGGCATCCTAGTAGAGATGAGATCGGAATATTTTAAACATTTAGCCGCTGTTGAGAAGTTCTCTCGGGCTATTCACATGAAACCAATGAAATCGACACGGAGTCGAAGCAAAACTATGTGATTACCGTTAAAATGACAACGAATCTATAGACTTGTTTATATTATGTAATAAAACAAGAAGCTTCTTCTTCATCTTCCAATTAAGTGCAAACTTCATTCTTGAAGACTAGAGCACATTGGTGGATTGTGGTGCGAGTGAGATTACTACCAAGGACCCCTTCCAAAACTTCAATAGTTGGTAGCTAGAAAAAAACACCAACTTGAAGATTTACGTTTTATTTTGAATTATTGATTCGTAATTTTTTCAAGATGCCATTTAGCTCCGTCGGTGAAATGTCAGTTTCTAGAATGTTTGTCTCCAGAATGTTTTTCGTAATCTAGAAGCAATCAGTTCGATTGAAATAAATATCATAATTTTTTTTTACGTTCTTTAAGGTCTTTTCTTCGCCAGTTATTTTCTTCTATGAATTATAAATAATAATGATCAATTAGGGAACGAACATGCTTAACGTTATACGAAACTGGTTAAACATTTTACTACATACATATTTCCTTCCTTTATATTTATTATTTATTTCCTTGTACTACATGTGTTATTAGCGTGAAATAAGTATTGTTTATTTATCCTTGGACAATGTAGTTATACACATGCCAATATTATCTTAATAACCATTACACATAACCATTAATAACCATTACACATACGGTAACTATAGCCATATAAGGTGCAAAATAATTTCATTATCTTTCATTTAAATTTTCAGAAATTATGTATCATCGGTGGAGAAATCTAGAAAAAAGATTCCAACATTTTCCAACATTTAACATCACTAGTTATCCTACAACCAACGAAGAGAATCTAATAATTTAATATACAATATTATCAGCTCCAAATGAGACACAGAGATTTCACCATCCTCATAAATATGGCACTTAAAATTATCATAAAATCAACACTATTTTGAACAGGTTTACGACGGCTGCACAAATACGGTACATCTGATTATACCCATACAAAAGTAAAACATTTTGAGCAACATAAGCCGGGCACTCACTGCATCGTACGAGTCATACGACTAATCCAACTCCGCTCCATGTGAGCGCTAGACGGCGGGACGCCCTGTTGATTGTCAGTGCGAGTCTGAACGGATTTTCATTAATTACGATTCGTTACGAGCGCGTTGTGGGTCGTTCTCATAGAATCGAGTACGCTGACGACCGTCGCGATGCGTCCGCAGTGCTGCGTTTGTGTGAGCAAGGCTTTTAATTGGAACATACCACTGCTAAAGCAGATCAAATTGAAATTAACAGTGTAACAGGCGGATCCAGAAATATCCAAAAATGGGTGGGGGGCGAAAGTGGGGCCGTTCGAGATAATACTACCCTAATAGGTTCAGAGACATGCCCCCGCGAAATGTTTGTGTTCTAGACGCCCGATAATAACCTCTGAGGCATTTTGAGCGATCATTTTTTTCTCTTTCTTTCTTTCTTTCTTTCTTTCTTTCTTTCTTTTTTTTTTTCCCCTTTTTTTAACCTTCCAAATAGGAAGGGGGCGGGGCCGGCCCGCCCCCTCCTAAATCCGCCCCTGTACTTGAGGATATCACACGTTATTGAATTATTACTTTTGAGGCGTATATATCTAGCCTATAATTGAATAAAGTATATACTTGTTTTAATAACAAAAAGAAGTTAAAAAGTAGCGGAATGTGGTCGTGACATATAAAAGCCACAGCGTATTCGATATATGAGCACATTCCTGCCAGCGGTTTCAAAGGAGATAGGGGAAGTTACGCGGTGGCGATTAGCAGAATTAATATAGATACAGTTTTTTTTTTGTTTTTTTTTTTTTTTTTTTATAGGCAAAAGCTTCTAAACTATTGGGCTTCATACTTAGAATTGTAAAATGTAGAAACCATGTTGTTATCCCGAAACTTTACAATGCCCTTATTAGACCAGTTATCGAGTACGGAATGCCGGCATGGTTTCCATACCGGTGAAATTGAATCATTAGAAAAGGTACAACGTCGTATGACCAAAGCTTGCATTCCAAAATCCTGGGGCCCCCTGTCCTATGAGCAAAGACTTCGCATTCTAGGACTTTATTCTTTAGATGGTCGCATAAATTATTTAATTATTTCATTTGTTTCAAAGTAAGTATGAGTAGTAATAAGTACCGTAATAAGTATGAAAGCGATATATTTAGTTATGTTAAAATCAACTCTAGTCATAATGACAACCTTAAATTTAGTCACATGTTTAGCAGAATGGACAATTCTAAATTTTCAATTTTTAAACAATTTCCTCGATCATGGGACAGGCAATATTTTTTTTTCTATGAACATTTTCAACTCTGATAGTAATCAATTTTTTTTCTTCAAATTTCTGTCTCCAATTATCACACAAGCATGTGTTGTCAAATTGAACTGCAGTTTAGGATATACATGAGGGTTGGGT
>NW_022724777.1:3832-5287 GCF_011630105.1 Anneissia japonica
GGCTAGCCTAGTCCTCCTTGCTTCTATCTAGAAAAGGCCTAGTTTTATAGTAGTAGTATAAAAAGAGTGTATTTGTATACACGGTACAGCCGATGCAAAGCATTAAGATTTACTCGGGATTAGGTTTATATTAGCAAACTAAATTCCGATCCGATGCTTACGTCTCATGCTTTGTGCAGAAAATCCAAGTCGGCCAATCAGCGCGTTGGTATTTCCATCACTTTGGAAGTAGACATCCACAGCAGCACGAAAGAGAAACAAGGAGGAACCGCTCTGTGTGGTGACCGGAGACAAGACAACAAACATGGCTGCGCCAATCAGTTTAAAACTGTGGCATGTTCACTTCTTACCTGTGTGCAATATTTCACGAAATAAAATTTTAAAGATAAATTTTCATAGGTAGGACAGCATAGATAAATTATTACTGGAAATATAGTGGCGAGATAGTGCATGCGTATATTAGCGAGCGAGCCGTCCGGCCGTTTTTTGGACTGCCGACAATTATTTAGGAAGGCAACTTTTACCGTGACGGCTTGGACGGCTTGGCCTAATCAGCTCGGCTTAGCCTAATTGGGCCTGGTCTACCTTTAGCAAATTCTTTATATATTCTTCAAATCTATCGAATGTTACATTAAACTAAACGTAAATCATATTTACGTTTGATAAAAACAACATTTATTGATTGAATGTACGTTTTCGTACCAATAATCGATGGGGATTACTAACGATGGGCGTGGCCCGCCATCGGCTCAGTACCACGCCCACTGGCTTCCATTTTGGAAAAACAAAATAGGCCGTCTATTTTGTTTTTCTGGCGAAACCCCTGCATGGCATCAATGATGACTGTTTTGTTGTTCCAACAAACCCAGTATGGTCCAGTTATAATTAATGTCCAGCAAACACAAACTTAAACACAGAGCATGGAATATTCACATGCTGGTACAGTGACGTGATGTTTCCAAACAGCTGGTCCAACTAGATGTCAAAGTGTTTTATCAGCATAAACATAGCACATGATACTAGTCAAACTCATTAACAGTATTCACTATTGAGTATTATCACTATATGTACATACTCAATCACATAAACAATCACAAATAGTAATCAATTGTACAAAATGCCAGTTCAAAAACTACGTTTCTGTTTATGAAGGGACAATGAATTATTATACGACTATGACAAACTTCAATCTTCTTATTTTGCTGTTTTTATTTTTAATTTCACATCCAACAGCAATTACACTTGCCACTTAGGATGGAATGCTTTAAACCTGTTATCGATATCATCAGTTCTGTAAACATATACAATGTTGCATGTTTTAAAATTTATAGGGATTTCAATATGACTGTTATTCATATAGGCAAAGCTTATCTGCTTGATATAGATGAATTACATGATTTCTTGTATCCAATTTTGCCGTCTGTTGTTTTCCTCTTCTTTGTTTTGCTAATTTTC
>NW_022724777.1:5314-5532 GCF_011630105.1 Anneissia japonica
AAAAAAAAAAAAAAAAAAACCTCCCTCCCTACCATGAAATTTGATACCAAAAGGATGCTAACCAATTATTTTTTTTTACTTGGCCTTACCTAGGCCTACTAAAAACGCTTTCTGGGAAAAGTACAAAGAGTAAGGAAAAGCGCGTTTTTCTTCATCTGATCAAATGAAACAGAATGACAGTTATTTTCAAATTAAGAGAAGAGCTGAGAATAGGCAGC
>NW_022724777.1:10588-16464 GCF_011630105.1 Anneissia japonica
CTAAGACCATCTTACGCAACGCCCTTGGTACCAATAATTGTCGTACTGTCATCATTACTTTATCTTCGACCTCTCTATACAATACACTTTCGACTTCTACGATTTTATACCAACTACTCAGACCGTCGATTTCGACGTTGTACTCATGTCCATGCTCCCATTTACTATCCCACATCTTCCAAACTTCACCCAGCACAGAATCATCCTGTTGTAGTTTTGCTAATTCTGCACGTGTATATGATGGAAACACAGCTGGTTCACTTTTAATAACTTCAACAGGGCCCACTTGTACTACGTTCACCTGTACCCTAAGTATGGAGTTTGAAACCTCTTGGCGAACATCTTTCGTTTCTTCTTCGACGGGACACCTGCTGAGTGCATCGGCACAAGTATTTTCTTTGCCAGGTTTATACTTGACATCAATATCGTATGCTGCTAGCTGGGCAACCCAACGATGTTCAGTAGCACCCAACTTTGCCGTCTTTAAATGTACGAGCGGATTGTGATCGGTGAACACAGTGCATTTACAACCTGTCAGGTATTGGCTAAATTTTTCAGTCACTGCCCATTTCAAGGCTAGCAATTCTATTTTGAAACTGGAAATGTCATTATAATTACGCTCAGCTCCCCTCAGCCCTCTACTGGCAAAAGCTATTGGATGTACCTTACCCTCGTCATCAGCTTTCATTAAGCATGCGCCAAATCCTCGGAATGATGCATCCACTTCCAGGATGAATGGTCGGTCAAATTTTGGATACGCTAGAACTGGTGCTGTACATAAAACATCCTTTAACTTTCCAAAAGCAGTAGCTTCCTCTTCACCACAGCAAAACTTCCCCATTTGAGTGGTAGACTTGCCCTTAGCTACACGCGACTTCCCTACTAAAGCATGTAGTGGCGCAGCAATTTGTGAGAATCCGGAGATAAACCTTCGATAGTAAGATGCCAGCCCAAGAAATGAACTCACCTCACCGGCACACGTTGGAATAGGCCAATCTTGGATCTTCCCCACTTTCTCTTGTGTCACGGCCACCCCTGCTTCTGACACAATGTGTCCTAAGTACTCTACCTCCCTTTTCAGCAGACCACATTTCTTGCCTTTTACTTTTAAGCCATTCATCTCTAGCCTGGTCAGCACTTTGTCTAGTCGGTGGAGATGTTCCCCTATGGTGCTAGAAAAAATTAAAATGTCATCAAGATATAAAACAACTTCGCTGAGATTCATATCACCATTATCCTTTGGAAGGTGCTAGGGCTATTGGTTAAACCTTGCGGCATCCTAGTGAATTCGAAAAGCCCACATGGTACTCTAAATGCCGTCTTGGCGATTGCATCTTCTTCCATAACCACCTAGAAATAACCATGGGCAAAGTCAAGTGTGGAGAAATAGGATGCTCCCCCCAACGCCTCCAAAGCCTCTTCTATCCTTGGTAGTGGAAAGGAATCCTTGATCGTACGTCCATTTAACTGCCTATAATCAATGCAGAGTCTTAAAGTATTGTCCTTCTTGCGTACTAACACTCCTGGGCTAGCATACGAGCTTTTCGATGGCCGAATTATGCCTTGGTCCAGCATCTCCTGGAGCTTTCGCTGTACTTCTGGAATAATATTCGGGTGGATGCGCCTATACGGAAGGCGAATTGGTGGCCCATCTCGCAGGACAATATCGTGAGGCAATACCTTGCATTCACCTACACCATAAGTTCCATTCGAGAATGCACCCCTATGTCTATCTACAACTTCCATAACTAACCTCTGTTCTTCATCGGAGAGATAGTCTAACTTCAGTCCCAAAGGGAGTGCTGAATCACTTCGGTTAGTCTCAACTTTGGCTGATAAGTCCCCTTTCTTTACTTTACCAGGATCCACTACCACTTCATTAACTGCTACCTGCAACTTGCCATCCCCAACCTGAAGACAGACTTCTTGTCGGCTATCCACAACAACTGCTTCAGCAATGTATGTGTCTGGACGGAGTACTATTTCATGGTTGACATCATTAACTACCATTACCTCTACTTCATTATTCTTGATGGTTTGACAACCTTCCACCACCTCTACATCTTTGTGAGCCGGGCTAATCAACACATCGCCTTGTATTGTTGTACCTACACGACAGGTAATTCTTCGCACTGTTAGTGGCTGAATTGTCTCATCTCTGGTAACCGAAACCGCTGCAGTTTCTATGCTGCGCTCCTCTTGTTCTCGGGGGGGGGGGGGGGGGGAGGTGACGAAGCGCAAAACTCCATGCGTATCGATCCATCTCTGGAATCTCAAGGCTTGCCAAAGCCCGGAGGTTGTTGCACCCCAGCAACACTGGGTGATCCACCTGTCTCGGGCTCTGCCCACTCGCCACTAGAAAGCTAGCCATGATGGTTTGGTTCCCATACTGTAAGGGGACTTCCACATAGCCTTCAATCGGAATTGGCTCACCATTAGCCCCAACCATAGATAAAAATGTATTTTCTGGGCGCATACCTCCAAGTTTGTTGTGTAGCTTCTCATAATATATGTCAGCTGGGATAATAGAAGTCTCAGCCCCGGTGTCAAGAATGCAGCTCAACCGTACCCCTGCAATATCAACCATCGCCGTGGGGCTACTTGCCAACAACTTGGTCGAAGAAGACTCAGCATCGTTACTAATAACATTCCTTACACTTGCTGGTGCATCATTACCATAGTATGGTTGATTACTGCTTTGTTGACTCGGCTGTTGGGGCCTGGGCGAATAATTGCTACCCCTCCACTGTGGGCAATTTCTTTTTAGATGACCAGTCCCAAAACACTTAAAACACTTAACTGGCTGCTTGCAACTTGACTTCAAATGGTCACGCGCCCCGCATCGGAAACATCTTCTCTCAGGCCTAGCTGCCTCCACTCGGGATAGCTGCATCTTCTCAAGCTCTGCTTTTAAATTCTTAACTTCTTGTTGCAGATCGTGAACCACTGGACTAGCTACTTCATTGACTATGGCACTCCTCCGTGCTACAGGGTCATGATCTCGAAAATAGGATAAAGCTTCATCTCTCATTTCCAAAAATGATTTTTCCTCACAAGCCATCTCGATTCTCCTTAACTCCCGTTGTACCCACTATTCTCGGGCACCACGGACAAACCGCTCTTTTAGAGTACCATCCTTCAAAGTCACCAGGGCCATCTTCTGTGCTCCAGTTGCGGCCAGCTCCATCTTGCTGTATAGATGCATTAACGCTCTACTGAAATCGGCCAAGCTCTCTCCGTCCATCTGAGTTCAGTTGTGCAGTGCCTCACCCAATGATGCCTTTGTTTCGTTAGGACCAAACCTTTCTTTCAGCACATTGATCATAGTCCCACTACTTCGCCGTACATCAACACTCCTGCACATAATTTCTTCCCGCGCTGGACCGGACAGGTGATCTAAAAAGGTTGTAGCTTTTTCGGCTTCGGTGAGCTTGTATTGGTTACAGTAAGTTTTGAAATCGATCAGCCATTCCTTTAAAGAAGGATCGCTGGATGTCTTTGGTGAATCTCTAAATTTGTTCAACCTCATCCCTGGATGAATCCTTTGGAGCCCCAGTCCTTGTAAAGCGGTTGCTATGGTTTGTAAAATTTGAGCAGCAGACGGCTCTCCACCAGCAGCACCAACTCCTTGAGAGGTAGAAGGTTGAATGTTTGCCTGTTCATTCATGTTTGGAAAGAATGTTATTGATGGGTTCAAAATATATATACAGTAATTGAAAACAAGTATGGGCAGTATACAATGCCAATAAGATCACGTAAATAAATAAACTACAC
Organism: Anneissia japonica; assembly: GCF_011630105.1. Taxonomy (NCBI): domain Eukaryota; kingdom Metazoa; phylum Echinodermata; class Crinoidea; order Comatulida; family Comatulidae; genus Anneissia; species Anneissia japonica. The sequence goes on from NW_022724777.1 coordinate 14,363, forward strand.
TATATACAATTTAAAACTAAGAAAGAAAAGCAGTCGTCATTTGTAATAAAATTACACCAAGTGTCTAGTTCAGTTACTAGACCTCCGGAATCAGGGATTTACTTGTAATCTGCTATCCACTTCACTCGTTTTCGATCCACAATAGAACGATCTACAATAGTTGACGCTAACACTGCACTGCTGATCTTGACTGCGATCCCACCGCTGCCACCAGAAATCTGTCATGGGATGGGTGTCCACCTCACTAGTTGTGTCGACAAGAAATGAGCGACAAAGACGTGGAATTGCAAGTTCTCCTTTTATTGTGGTTCTCAGTCAGACAATCGGTATCAACAGAATACAGAAAGAGAAGAAACCCCTGAATCCAACTCTGTACACAGGTAGCGATTTCCGCCTCCAGTCTATAATCAAAGACTGCTACACACATCAAATATTCCCAAGCCTCACTCAGCTTGTCTCCAAGTTCCCGTTACTAGAAAACTTGTCTTTAGGCCAAACTAGAGAGTTCTCCTGCCCCTGTGTTACCTCCAACACGGCATCCTCTACTCTGAAGCGCGGGACGGCGCGGTCTAGAAGAGGGACGCTGACCTTATCACCCTTAAGATCATGTTACAAGTTAAAGCGCAAGCCAGTTTACAATAAGTTATACACAAGATTTACATTAACAACAAAAAATAGTCCTATAAAATATCACATCCCGACATCGTCAACATGGGCTCCGTCGGTGGGTCTGGAACTGCATACTTAGCACACTTTGGTGGAAATCGGTGGCCCGTGTGTTTTCCCATAGTTGGCGCCATGTAAACCCCCCCCCCCCTGCTGGATGATCACTAGTTATAGATTCTGCGTTTTTAACAAAATAATGAGCACTATCTCTCTTCTGAAAATCGTAACCAATGTTTCAGGTCAAAACATAGCATGAAGGGCAGGAAAAACTTTCAGTGTCAACTTTATTTAAGGATATTTTAAGGGATAAGAAAGTCACACATTATCTGAAAAGATCACCATCAACAAAGAAAACTATGAATGCCATGGTATTGAAGATTTTAATTTCAGCTTTGAATACCTATTTAGAAGAACTTGCTTCTTTCCTACCTTTTGGCTTCTTGCTTCTTGCCTACGTTTTCTTTACCGCATTCGGCTTCGTATCCTCCTCAGCTTCCTACACGCATGCCTTTGTCTTGTCAACTACCTTGAACCAAACTTCGTTTCCAGTATTGCATTTATGACAGGGCGGTATAATGAAACAGAAAATATCGTCAGTATTGTATACAATGATTGCGTTTTGAATGCCACAGGAACGGACCGAGGGTCAACAACAATGTGTGTTGATATATTCGTTATTTTACATTATCGTTATTATTATTATCATCATATTCATATTCATCATCATCATCATCATCATCATCATCATCATCATCATCATCATCATCAATGTTATTGTTATTGTTATTTCTTTGCTAATGCTATTGCTATTGTTGTTGTTGTTATTGTTATTATTACTAGTATTATCATTGCTTTTTTATTTATTCATATATAAATATAATATATCATTACATATATACAATAACATGTAAAATGGGACACAATATATGACAACATGATAAAATATTATGCGTCGTCCCAAATAAGAAAGTCCGATAACGTTAATGACGCATATACAATTTTCTATGACATTCTTAAGGTGTGTGAAAAGTATGCTAAATTGGTCACCCGCCGTTTTCCTTCTTCTAAATTACCACCGTGGCTCGATAAACGTGACGACATCTTAGATCTAATGCATAAAAGGGACAGAGCAAGGACCAGGGCCAAACGGTCAACAGATCCTGAAAATTGGAAAATAGCAAAACAATTAAAAAACAAAGTTACTTCAATTATGTCGGAAGACCAAAAACCTGTTTTATAAGGACTTTATTACCCGGCATAATGGTAACAATAAAAAGATGTGGAATAGTCTAAAAACATTTGGTACCTTTTAGTAAAGGTAAATCTTCTACACCTAATTTAATTAAAGTTAACGATAGAGAGATAACGAAGCCATCTGATATAGCAGAAGCATTTAATACTTATTTTAGTGAAATTGGCTTGGAACTTTCTAAGAC
>NW_022724777.1:17634-20177 GCF_011630105.1 Anneissia japonica
TATTAGACACCTACGAAGTAAACTTGGCTATTCACTCTCTTTATTAGGGCGCATTCACAAAATTATTGACACCAAAACCAAACTTTTGTTATATAATACTATTGTACTTCCGCATATCGACTACTCTTTACAGAACCGTGCTTTGCGCATAATTCTTAACTGCCACCCTCGTACCCGTTCTTCTGTTCTCCTTTCAACTCTAAATTTATTGAATGTTTCTAGCAGAATTGCTCTTCAACTTGTCTGCCTAGCTTTTAAAGCAGCCACTGGTTCTGCACCTGATTACCTCAATCGCCTTTTGAAACCCATTACTCGCGAGGGTATGCGTACTCGTTCGACAACTGTAGGCCTCTTTTTTTATCCCTAAACCTAAATAAAATTCTGATTTTAACCATCACCTTGTAATTTTATAATGAATTTTAAAGTTTATTGTATTTTTAATGAATGTTACAATATTTATTCAATATTTTATTTATTATATAGTTTTTGAACTTTACTGCAATGAAGCTTTTACTTACTTGGATTTTTAATGTATTGTATATATTTTTATGTATTGTTTATCTTTAGAGGGCCTCTTCAAGTCAGCTGTACTACTGTAGTGCAGCTGTTAGAGCTATAACAATAAAATAAAATAAAAATAAAAATCCGCGTTTTCGTAGGATAATTTAGCAAAATCTCATGAATTATGCATAATCATCCTTATTGAACATATTTTGAGCATGCGCTATTTTCAAGTTTGTGTCATGCCTGATCAGCTGCTCTGTCCATCGCGATGAGACCTAGTTTTCGGCCGATACATACCCCTCCACCAAACTCTTCTTTTTTTTTTGTTTGATGTTTATTATCCCATAATATTGTGTTCCCGACAGTTTAGCTAATTTATTAAAATTCAGAATCTGAGTCAATAGGCTCAAATCAATCACTGGTTTTATTTTTGCATTGATTCAAATACAATGGCTAAAAACTAGGTCCCATCACGAGGTACAGAACAGCTGATCATTCAGGCTGACACAGATGAGAAAATAGCGCATGCGCAAAATAATAAGAATAATTATGACTAATTCATGATATCCATGAGACTATCCTACGAAAAAAATTCGTGGGTGCCATCTGTATAGGGAGATCTTCAATATGTATGATCAGGCGCGCATCTATAGCGTGATGCGCAAGGGTGGCGAGGCTCTCCTGATCTTCCACCCACTCCCTCCCCCTTACTGGAAATGTTCAAAGCAAACAAAATTAAGCTTAAGTAGATACAAATCACCTTATAATATTTTATTTTGTGAACGAGCACCCCTTACCAGTGTTGGCGCCAGGATTTGCCAGACAGGGGATCCAATATGTCCCCGTCGGGCACATTAGTCCCCTATCGAGGTTTTCCCGTACAGAGAAAAGTGGGCGTAGTCGGGTGTCGCTCAAAATCTCTACAAAGTGTTCCAGGTGCCGAAAATATGACAATTTTGGGCTTTAAAGGTTTATTTAGTGGACTTTAGAGTCTACTAATGTGTAAAGAATAGCATCTGCATTTTTTTCTCCTCGACGAATTGTGTTTTTTTTTCTTTCCGACGAGAGGGGAAGTTCTCCCAGGTGGGGCCCTGATCCCCCCTCCCCGGCTTCTCACTGGCTCCAGCCCTGCCCTTCATTTAATCATCGAGAACCCCACTTCACCTTCGACCCACCCCTGTCCGCCCCCACCCATTTCAAGACTCCTACATACGCCACTGTGTATGATGTTAAATTCTTGAGCTTAAACGTGTTACGAAATCAGAAGACATTAATGTTGTGGATTGTTTTGGAACTATTCTTTGGATGGAAGGTTGGTCGGTGTAGGATGTTGAACGTCGAATGTTTTCCAATGACATTATGGCTACAGTATTATGTCCACATCATTGAATTAGTCTTCAAAATCTTAACTGAAGCAGCTAGCTGTTCTTGAAGTCTAAGTCTATTTGAAAAAAAAGTTTCTTATTTGTCTCATTTCTTGGCATCTCTTACCTCCGGGGGTATTTTACGTACAAGAGCTGCTGCCCCACTGACTAGGTTGAACTCTTCGTTCTCGCTAATTTCATTACACTTGTGACAAAATGGTATGATGAAGTAGAATGACCAGTTTTGAGAATATTTATCGACGTAGACATGGGCTCTGTCTGTGGCGTCATTCGTGCAACTTTTCCGGGCGCACTTGCCGATTTTTTTTCCTGTGCGTCTTTCCCATTCACACTGCGCCAAGTACCCGATGCTGTCTACTGGAATGCTATACGTTTTTGACTATATCCCCAGTCTCAAGGATTTTAATATCGTTCTCTTTCAAGCCGGCCATAACGATGTTCATACATTCCAGATTGGAAATGGTAACTTTTAAGCTAGCAATACATGTCTCATATTTTTGTAACCTTGCAATGAAATATTTGCCGCCTAGTATTTACACTTTTGGACAATAAATGAAATGAATCTTGAATAGGCCTATATATATTCGTTGAACGTTGAAAAAATGTTAGTGTTTCTAAAGTTACATATCTGAGTTTTTATTATTATTACATATA
>NW_022724777.1:23683-30545 GCF_011630105.1 Anneissia japonica
AAAAAACAAAGTTACTTCAATTATGTCGGAAGACCAAAAACCTGTTTTATAAGGACTTTATTACCCGGCATAATGGTAACAATAAAAAGATGTGGAATAGTCTAAAAACATTTGGTACCTTTTAGTAAAGGTAAATCTTCTACACCTAATTTAATTAAAGTTAACGATAGAGAGATAACGAAGCCATCTGATATAGCAGAAGCATTTAATACTTATTTTAGTGAAATTGGCTTGGAACTTTCTAAGACTTTATCTAATATGGATAGGAATTATCTAAATGACATTCGATGGAAGAATGTTTTATTTTGAAGAAATATCATCAGAATTTGTCCTGAAAGAATTAAATAAGATAGATTTGAATAAATCCACTGGGGTTGATAATATTAGTAGTAAACTTCGTAAGATTGCAGCTCCTGTTATATCTGATCACATTACATTTCTCTGTAATCTTTCTCTATCCTCTGGAACTTTTCCATCCGAATGGAAAAGAGCCACCATCACCCCTCTTTTCAAATCTGGTCAACCTACTCTTCTTACTAACTACCGTCCTATATCTGTTTTGCCCATCTTCTCAAAAATTTTAGAAAGAGCAGTCCATAGTCAATTGTATAATCACCTCTCATCTAATGACCTAATCTCTAGTTCACAATCGAGATTTCGTCCGAAATATTTTACATTAACAGCCACAGTCAACACGTATGATAATTGGCTTTTAAATATCAATGAAGGGAAATTAACTGGTACAGTCTTTATCGATCTAAAAAAGGCATTTGATCTTGTCCAGCATAATCTTATAATTAATAAACTTCCGTACAATGGATTATCATTTTCTTCTATTAAATGGTTTAACTCTTACCTTAGTCAGCGTTAACAAAAGGTTTCTATTCTCACCTCTTCATCTTCTTATCGTTCTGTCAATATGGGAATACCCCAAGGCTCTATCTTGGGCCCTTACTATTTACTATCTTCATTAACGACCTTCCTTCTTGCATCTCCTATTCTACAGTTAACATGTACGCTGATGATACTATTCTCTATATTGCTGATACACATGTCCCTACAATTGAACATAAACTTACTTCTGATCTCATTAATCTACAAAGTTGGCTTTCTTGTAACAAACTACTGCTTAATCATACAAAAACTGAGACTATGCTAATTGGTACATCACAGAGATTGGCTCGTCAACCAACTATCAGCATTTACGTTAATCAGCATCACATCAAACAAGTCAAATCACACAAGCATAACAAATTAACATGGCATGCACATAGACACCTACGAAGTAAACTTGGCTATTCACTCTCTTTATTTTCTTCTGTTCTCCTTTCAACTCTAAATTTATTGAATGTTTCTAGCAGAATTGCTCTTCAACTTGTCTGCCTAGCTTTTAAAGCAGCCACTGGTTCTGCACCTGATTACCTCAATCGCCTTTTGAAACCCATTACTCGCGAGGGTATGAGTACTCGTTCGACAACTGTAGGCCTCTTTTTTGTCCCTAAACCTAAATTCCAGTATTTTAAAATGTCATTTTATTACAGAGCCACCTCCTGTCTGAACACTCTTCCTTTTAAATGCAATTTATCTTATTCTAATTTTAAAACCAAGTTAAAATTATATCTCAGAGAAAAGCAATAAAATTCTGATTTTAACCATCACCTTGTAATTTTATAATGAATTTTAAAGTTTATTGTATTTTTAATGAATATTACAATGTTTATCCAATATTTTATTTATTATATTGTTTTTGCTTTTACTTACTTGGATTTTTAATGTATTGTATATATTTTTATGTATTGTTTATCTTTAGAGGGCCTCTTCAAGTCAGCTGTACTACTGTAGTGCAGCTGTTAGAGCTATAACAATAAAATAAAATAGAAATAAAAATCCGCGTTTTCGTAGGATAATTTAGCAAAATCTCATGAATTATGCATAATCATCCTTATTGAACATATTTTGAGCATGCGCTATTTTCAAGTTTGTGTCATGCCTGATCAGCTGCTCTGTCCATCGCGATAAGACCTAGTTTTCGGCCGATACATACCCCTCCTCCAAACTCTTCTTTTTTTTTTGTTTGATGTTTATTATCCCATAATATTGTGTTCCCGACAGTTTAGCTAATTTATTAAAATTCAGAATCTGAGTCAATAGGCTCAAATCAATCATTGGTTTTATTTTTGCATTGATTCAAATACAATGGCTAAAAACTAGGTCCCATCACGAGGTACTACTACAGCTGATCATTCAGGCTGACACAGATGAGAAAATAGCGCATGCGCAAATTAATAAGAATAATTATGACTAATTCATGATATCCATGAGACTATCCTACGAAAAAAATTCGTGGGTGCCATCTGTATAGGGAGATCTTCAATATGTATGATCAGGCGCGCATCTATAGCGTGATGCGCAAGGGTGGCGAGGCTCTCCTGATCTTCCACCCACTCCCTCCCCCTTACTGGAAATGTTCGAAGCAAACAAAATTAAGCTCAAGTAGATACAAATCACCTTATAATATTTTATTTTGTGAACGAGCACCCCTTACCAGTGTTGGCGCCAGGATTTGCCAGACAGGGGATCCAATATGTCCCCGTCGGGCACATTAGTCCCCTATCGAGGTGTTCCCGTACAGAGAAAAGTGGGCGTAGTCGGGTGTTTACAAAGTGTTCCAGGTGCCGAAAATATGACAATTTTGGGCTTTAAAGGTTTATTTAGTGGACTTTAGAGTCTACTAATATGTAAAGAATAGCATCTGCATTTTTTTCTCCTCGACGAATTGTGTTTTTTTTTCTTTCCGACGAGAGGGGAAGTTCTCCCAGGTGGGGCCCTGATCCCCCCTCCCCGGCTTCTCACTGGCTCCAGCCCTGCCCTTCATTTAATCATCGAGAACCCCACTTCACCTTCGACCCACCCCTGTCCGCCCCCACCCATTTCAAGACTCCTACATACGCCACTGTGTATGATGTTAAATTCTTGAGCTTAAACGTGTTACGAAATCAGAAGACATTAATGTTGTGGATTGTTTTGAAAGTATTCTTTGGATGGAAGGTTGGTCGGTGTATGATGTTGAACGTCGAATGTTTTCCAATGACATTATGGCTACAGTATTATGTCCACATCATTGAATTAGTCTTCAAAATCTTAACTGAAGCAGCTAGCTGTTCTTGAAGTCTAAGTCTATTTGAAAAAAAAAAGTTTCTTATTTGTCTCATTTCTTGGCATCTCTTACCTCCGGGGGTATTTTACGTACAAGAGCTGCTGCCCCACTGACTAGGTTGAACTCTTCGTTCTCGCTAATTTCATTACACTTGTGACAAAATGGTATGATGAAGTAGAATGACCAGTTTTGAGAATATTTATCGACGTAGACATGGGCTCTGTCTGTGGCGTCATTCGTGCAACTTTTCCGGGCGCACTTGCCGATTTTTTTTTCCTGTGGTCTTTCCCATTCACACTGCGCCAAGTACCCGATGCTGTCTACTGGAATGCTATACGTTTTTGACTATATCCCCGGTCTCAAGGATTTTAATGTCGTTCTCTTTCAAGCCGGCCATAACGATGTTCATACAATCCAGATTGGAAATGGTAACTTTTAAGCTAGCAATACATGTCTCATATTTTTGTAACCTTGCAATGAAATATTTGCCGCCTAGTATTTACACTTTTGGACAATAAATGAAATGAATCTTGAATAGGCCTATATATATTCGTTGAACGTTGAAAAAATGTTAGTGTTTCTAAAGTTACATATCTGAGTTTTTATTATTATTACATATATTGGGGTTATGGTTATAATTTGGTTCTATGTCGACTTTTTTTCTTATGCTTCCTTCGCCATATAATAAATGGTTAAATGTAGATATTAGCCTAGGCCAATTAAAGTCTTTCGAGAAAACGCTACACGCGATCGCCGACTCCTTCCTTTCGGTGACGACGGTGATTGGTCCTTCAAATCAAGTAGAAAAAAAAGTTACCTTAGCAGGTTTGACATGGACAACGCCTGAATTCGATAGTAACAACATAGTTAAATCTTACTCAATCGTCATACTTAGCAGGTTAGATTTTTATAGAATGATAAATTTTAACGTAATGGCGTAATGTTTATTTTTGCACAAATCGTTGATAGTAGAGTCATTTTCATGAGACCCGTGACTAATTTTAGGATACCTTTTTTTCTCGATGGATTTGGCAAGATGGACCAATTTAGATAAAATATAGCTCTTATATACCTTCCAGATATGGGGGGAAAGTCCCGTTTGGGGGCGTTTTTCAAAATGGCCGCCTGTTGATTTGGACGCTCGTATCTCGATAACCACTGGTCAGAGAGACTTGATTTTGGTCTCAAATTGTTCACAATATGCATGTTCCTATTTGTTGTATTACAACTTTTTATCACAAAACGGCGGGAAATGCGATTTTTGAAAGTTTGACCTTTGACCTTGCATTGTCATATCTCGGTAACTACTGGTCACAGAGACTCACGATTGCAAATTGTTCAGAAGATTCATGTTTATATTCGTCTTAATGAAAAAATATTCAAATAGTGACCGGAAACGGTACATTCTGACCTTTGACCTATTGTAGGGTCATTCCATGTCAAATCAACTAGATTTAAAAAAAATCCTGTATGACTCTCTCAGATTTTCATGAAACTCTACAAAAATGATCCACTATATGCTAAACCAACAAAAAAAAATAGCCTTATAGGATATATGGTTTCCGAAATATTGACTCCTCAAAAAAGGGGCGTGGTTCTTCAAGATTTGCAAAAGCAATTTACTTCAACTTTGGAGCTTATAACTCGAGATTGGTAATAACTATCAGGGTCAAACTTGGTATTCTAACATATTTTTCGCCATATTTCACAAATATGGCCTTAGATTAACAGTTATCCCTTCCCTTTTGAAGTTATCTGCACTAAAAATAGCAGCTTTGTTTAACGATGCAATTTTTTTGTGATTTTCGAGGTCACCCTGCGCCCATTTGAGTGGGTATATACCCCTCATATTACAGATATGCAAGCGCAGGCTGATCAACTTAATTAAAATTGAATGGCATATATTCAAAGTTGGGACCAGATCTATAAAAGTGAAAAACGCCTATGTTTCTCAACAACGGATCATCATGTGGACATTTAAAATCTATTCTTAAATTTACCCCAGTTAATCAGATATATAGATCTACCTATAAACCAAATTTCAGCTTTGGTACTCAGCTCCTTCATGGTTAGATACTATGTTGAAAACTACAAAATAACATAATCGGAAATCACGAAAATTTTAAGAGTTGGGTCATTCTATGCCAACTCAACAAATGCATTACACCAGGGTCATAGATTTTTGAATTTTTTTTGGACACTGTCTCAGTGATATAGATATCTATGTGAACTGAAAATCCTGAAATTTTGAGACTCGCCAATTCAATCGTTTTCCTGTACCGGCAGTTTGAGGTTAAGGGGGAGTGGCCTCTTAACAAATGCATTACAACATTACAGGTGATAGATTTTTAATTTTTTGCACCCTTCCTCGGCCTTGTGAATAGAAAAACCTGAAGTTTTGAGACTCAAATTCCCTTTTCTTTTTCCCGTAGCGGCAATTCGACATAAAGGGGGTGTGCCACAAATTAAGTTTGATTTTCGTTTGCTAATATCATCATACAACCCCTTTAACCTTTTGTGGTGTAGGACACCTTTTACTGCTGATTCCAAAGCCTTAAAAACATGTTTTTAACACATCATCAACAATAATACCCTACTTTTATGTAAATATTTTGCTTTAATTTTCTAAATCTATGTTATAGACCCATTAAATTTTCTATGAATTTCAAATTTATTTATCTAAAGTTATTTCTGGTTTAATTCTTAATGTGCAACTTTAACCTGGGTAATAATAACCTCATCAAATTTGTATTGTGGGTGACGGCCTTTTTTTATTAGTAGGTCACAGCACATGGCAATTGGGACATCACATACATCATTTTTTGTGGCCAATATGGTAATTTTTTTCTGGAAACTTTCTATTCTGTTTCATGAATATATTCATGTTCGATTCATGAATAGAAGCTTCCTAGAATTCGTATTATATTCATATCTATTTTAGGCCACGCCCCCTTAACTTCAAACTGCCGCTACAGGAAAATGAACGAATTGGCGAGTCTCAACATTTAAGGTTTTCAGTTCACATAGATATCTATATCACTGAGTCAGTGTGGCAAAAAATTAAAAAAAATCTATGACCCATGGTGTAATGCATTTGTTTGTTTGGCATGGAATGACCCAACTCTTAAAAATGTTTGTGATTTCCTATTACGTTGAAATATGTGTAGTTTTCAACATAGTATCTAACCAAGAGCTAATTACCAAGGTAAAAATTTGGTTTATAGGTAGATCCAATGTATCTGATTAACTGGAGTAAATTTAAGAAAAGATTTTAACTTTCCACAAGACGATCCGTTGTTGAGAAACATTGGCTTTTTTTTTCACTTTTATAGATCTGGTCCCAATTTTGAATATATGCTATTCAATTTCAACTGATTTGATCAGCCTGCGCTTGCATGTGGCTAGAGACAACTACACATAGATAATATATCAGTAATATGAGGGGTATATACCCACTCATATAGACGCAGGGTGACCTCGAAAATCACAAAAAAAAAAAATGCATCGTTAAACAAAGCGGCTACATTGAGTGCAGATAACTTCAAAAGGGAAGGGATAACTGTTAATCTAAGGCCATATTTGTAAAACATGGCAAAAGATAAGTTAGAATACCAAGTTGGACCCTGATAGCTATTACCAATCTCGAGTTATAAGCTTCCAAATTTGAAGTAAATTGCGTTTGCACATCTTGAAGAACCACGCCCC
>NW_022724777.1:30857-33248 GCF_011630105.1 Anneissia japonica
TGTATGTATACACACATAAGGCCTATTTACTGTAATAACAAGTGGAAAATTTACCTGACAGTTTTCAAGAGGGGAAAAACCTTAAATTTTGAAGAACTTAAATTAAAGTCGCTAAAAGATATAATACTTCAGAAGTCGGGAAAGCTCATTTCCCACCATTTAAAAATTAACATTTTCCCTGGGAGAACCTGAACCTCCCTTTTCTCTTTGGGTTTATTGATTCATTATGTTACATTTTCAAGAGGGGAAAACCTTGAATTTTGAAGAACTTAAAAGTAATTAAAAGACACCTCAAAAGTCGTGAAAACTAATTTCCGCCTTCTAGGAATCAAAATTTTCCCGGGGGAGAACCCCAGACCCCCTCCCCTTTTTTCTTTTTGGGATTTATCGATTCATGGGGGAAAATCGTATGCAACTATTATTTCTTTTTTAATATTTTATGTATGTATACACTCATAAGGCCTATTTACTGTAAAAGCAATGGGAAAAATTACCTGACCGTTTTTAAGAGGGGAAAACCTTGAATTTTGAAGAACTTAAAGTAATTAAGACACCTAAAAAGTTGGAAAAGCTCATTTTCCGCCATCTAGGAATCAAAATTTTCCCGGGGGAGAACCCCGGACACCCCCCCCCTCCCTTTTCTTGGAGCTTATCGATTTATTGAAAAAAGAATACGTAGGCCTACGCAACTACTCATTTTTTATGTATGTTTACACACATATCAGGCCTATTTATAAGAATGAGAAAATTTACCTGACCGTTTTCAAGAGGGGGAAAAACCTTGATTTTTGAAGAACAAAGTCAATCGACACCTAGCTCGAAAATCGAGAAAAGTCATTTCCCGCATCTAGAAATCAAAATTTTCCCGGGGGAGGACACCTGACCCCCTAGATTTGATTCCAGATCTGCATGATTTTATATTCTCATTCATCTTATAAGTGCCCCCCCCCCTCACACTTTGAAAAACATTCCGCCGGCCCTGTTCATAGCGTATTCATAACGTATTGGACGTATAAATAACGTACTAGTAACTTATATAGAACGTTTTGATTACTTATAGAAAACTTACAAGAACAAATGCTTAGCGTGTTGCCGGCGTTCACAACTTATGCCCAGCGATAGTCTACCTTATGCACAGCGCCCGGCAGCGTATCGCCGATGACCACGTGACGTGGCCTATAAAAAGGCTTCCGCTCGTCAATTCAAATCATAACCGCACTAGACATCGCAGTATAAACATCACCGTATTGACATCACCCCATTTTAATATACCTTTCCCCCTAAACACTGCCAATACGCCATAATATATGATAACTGTAAGTTAGAAATACGTTCAGTAACTTTTGTGGTCGTCTGGAACACGTCAAATACGTTGGATTCGTTATATGTTACATGCAAGTTCGAAGCACGTTACTCATAGGTTAGAAATACGTTTTGACTTTTGAGTAACTTACAAGTAACGTGTGTCAACGATCGCTTAACTTACCTACAACTTATGGCCCGCGTATACGGAACGTACGAGTCATACGCTGGAATACGTCGAAAATTTTGTGCATGCACACAACTTTTCGACGTACTCGCCGTATTAGGACGTATACCAGCGTGCTCTTAACTTATACGAAACTTACCAATAACTTATTCGACATACGCGTATTCGCCAATTTTTTCCATACGTCGGCGTAGCTGGCTAAATGGTCAAGGTGTCACAGGGCCGGCCATAAAGCTAGACTGTGGACTACTCTAGTAATCCTGACTGCAGATTTATAACTTTTTTTTTTTTTCATGTACTTTACATTGTGATAATTGAGTTGCTTGTATAGAATAAACAATAGTGGGCCTTTTGAATGGTGTATACGCTTTTAAACAGTGTGGTCTCCGATCCTGCATTCTTGTAGGCATATTAACATTTCTTTTATTTTAATCATTGACATGGTGAATTTGAGTAACTTTCGACAGTGAATCTTTTTGAAGCATACGCTCATTTCATTCAAAACCGCAGATACTCTCTCGACAACCTATTTCCATCATCTTCGCACACATTATTGATGTTTAGAATTGAACAGGAACAAGGGCGGGAATTCAAACTTTATAGCATTCGTGTTACCTCTGCTATTTCTATCAAATCTATCATCGACTTGGTGAATTAAAGTAGGCCTACCTATCTTTCGTGAGCATAGATTCATTTCCTTCACAATAGCAGATGCACCCTCCCGGTCTCCATCTTCTCATGTCCGTTTTCTCATGACCAAAACAAATCAACTTCCTAAGCCTAATAGCGAGAGATGTAGACTTGCCACAAGTCTCTTATTTTTTTTAATTATTTTTCTCATTCTGGACAGCGCCACCAACGAGAAAGTTAATTTAGAGATGGAATAATAATAATTCGAAAAA
>NW_022724777.1:33810-34738 GCF_011630105.1 Anneissia japonica
GTGGAAAACCTTGAATTTTGAAGAACTTATAAGTAATTAAAAGACACCTCATAAGTCAGGAAGCTCATTTCCCGCCTTCTAGGAATCATGGAAAAAGAAATTCGTATGCAACTACTTATTTTTATGTATGTATACACACATAGGCCTAAGGTCTATCTACTGTAATAACAATGGAAAAAATTACCTGACCGTTTTCAAGAGGGGAAAACCTTGAATTTTGAAGAACTTAAATTGAAGTCGCTAAAAGATTTCCCACCATTTAAAAATCAACATTTTCCCGGGGAGAACCTGAACCTCTCTCTTCTCTTAGGGTTCATTGATTCATTATAATAATTTTCAAGAGGGGGAAACCTTGAATTTTTAAGAACTTAAATAACTAAAATTTAAAAAAATAACTACAAGACACCTCAAAAGTCAGGAAAATTAATTTCTGCCTTCTAGGAATCAAAATTTTCCCGGGGGAGAACCCCAGACCCCCCTTTCTTTTTGGGATTTATCGATTCATGGAAAAAATCGTATGCAACTACTCATTTTTTTTTTTATGTATGTATACACACATAAGGCCTATTTTTGCTGTAAAAGCAATAGGAAAAAATTACCTGACCGCTTTGAAGAGGGGAAAACCTTGAATTTTGAAGAACTTAAAAGTAATAAAGCACATCAGAAGTCGGAAAAGCTCATTTCTCGCCATCTAGGAATCAAAGTTTTCCCGGGGGAGAACCCCCCACCCCCCTTTCTTTTTAGGATTTATCGATTCGAGAAAAAAAATATTCGTATGCAACTACTCAATTTTTTTTATGTAGGCCTATGTATACACACATAAGGCTTATTTACTATAACAACAAGTGGAAAAAATTACCTGACCGTTTTCAAGAGAGGAAACCTTGAATTTTGAAGAACTTAAAAGTAATTAAAAGACACCCCAGAA
>NW_022724777.1:34748-35225 GCF_011630105.1 Anneissia japonica
GTCGGGAAGCTCATTTCCCGCCTTCTAGGAATCAACATTTTCCCTGGGGAGAACCCCCGCACCCCCTTTTTTGGGGATTTATCGACTCATGGAAAAAAATCGTATGCAACTACTCAATTTTGTTTTATGCATGTACACGCACATAAGGCATAGGCCTATCTACTGTAATAACAATGGGGAAAATTTACCTGACAGTTTTCAAGAGGGGAAAAACCTTAAAAGATATAATACTTCAGAAGTCGGGAAAGCTCAAAATTACCCAAGATTCAGTAAAAATTGCCAAAATTACCCAAGCTTCCTGAAAATGCATTAAAATTTGAAAAATATGTGTTTTTCGCATGTAGAGTTTCCCTTTTAGTTCAATTTATAAACCATTTTTTATTGTAATTGTTTGTGTTAATTAAAATTAATATTCATGAGGTAATAATACGGATAGAAAAATATGCCCTCAGTCGGCCAGTGTTATCAGTGTAGATC
>NW_022724777.1:35448-55100 GCF_011630105.1 Anneissia japonica
GTAGTTATCTAGCCTGGGTTTCAGGCCCTAGATTTGGTTACTCAGTTTTTATTGCAGTTATTGCGCGCCATACCAAACTAAATTGGCGTCAAATGCTTGATTTCTTATTGTCATTGAATTAACTCACACGGTGGTGGCGCTGTCTAGAATGAGAAAAAAATATTGTGGAAAGTCTAGTGGTTGTCATATAAAACATTGAGAATAAGCGAATCCGCAAATGAATTTCACAATCTTTTCACAGGCGTTGTGGAAAAGCGCTACATTTTTCATTACTGTGCCTTTTACACAATTTAATGTTGGTCACATAAAAATTATGAGGACGACTGAATGTGTATAAGAGAATGACATTATGGCATCCACTGTAAGCTTATGAATCTGTGAAAATTAGCCAACCATGATAAAAAATCCATTAGCAATACCTTTCTGGCATTAAGATATTTATTAGCAAGACTTCACGCTTTGATTTTTTAAATAAATATAATATCAAGCATCGTCAAAATAATCAAATTGCTACGTACATGTATAATAAAGTTTTAAGTAGATGACTGAGTTATGAGTTAGATACAAGAATGAAAACCATCAGATGTAATTTCAGTTCTTTGTAAAGAAATTACAGAAAATGGAAAAAATTTTATATTTAGATTACAAGTAAAAATTAAATTGATGAGCAACAAACAAAAGTAATAAATAATATATTCATTCTATACAAAAAAAACGAATTTGAAGACTTAATGATTAGGTGAGGGTGTTAGCTCGCAAAATAAGGTTATTGAGGTGATTTTAACAACTTTTGCATGTGATTTTTTTGGGGAAAAAATGGGGGCCCACATGTATATTTTTTTAGAGGAGTGCTTCCCGGCACACCCCTAGATATGCTACTGCCCTCTTCATAGGTATTTTACCTTCTGTGAATTAAATATCATGGATACTGTAGCAATGACTCTCAAGCTAGTAGCGACCAACAAACCAGATGATATGGTTTTTAAATTAAAGTGTATAATAATAAGTAAATATCAAATTATATTCAATATCGGAACAGCCTGAAGGCATTATGAATCCTTATTAAAGCATATTGTGCAATGGTATCACTTCATTTCATGCTTGATCGAGAGGCATGGTGCCTGGTCAACTGTGACCAGCCATTACCAGGTACTGTACATCCATGTTTGCGCTGTACATTGACGTAATCTGGTAAAGCATATAAATTAACAAAATTTGATTCCATTATTATTAACAATTAATGTTGTATTTTGTGTGCCAAATCACTATCACAAAAACACTTAATAAAAAAATTTAGAGTACATTAAAAAACTAGAATAACAAATTCAAATTCTGAATTTCTTATATTTCTCATTTTTCGATTGTAAACTAGAATAGGAAAATATATTACTATCAAATTTTATTTGACAAAAACATGTGACATGCCTAAATATGGTCATGATGACATCACATCATGACCATATATAGGCACAACATGACTATGTATATGGGCATACAACAGATTTTTTGTCAAAGAAAATTGGATACTGTGGAGAGCATAACAGATGCATAAATAATAATACTTCAATTTTGTAGTGAAAATCTGTAAAAATCACTGATTCAATGTTCTATCTTAAATATGAGAGAATTTTTTTCATACTTCTACAACAGACCATACAATATACAAAATTCAACTACTGTATTACGATCAGCTCTTCAGAGATAAGAGGGTAACGCTGAAAAATATTTTCTAAATAAAAACAAAACAAAAAAAATAATTACAGTAGTCAACAAATACAGTACAGTACAGTCACTGTAGCTTACAAATTTCATCCAAGTACAGCAAAAAAAATTTGTAAAGATATGAATTTATATTATTATGACACAATATGGTACTTCATACATTTGCTGTTTCAAATTTCCCAATAAAATATTTACAATTAATGTCATAAAATGTTGCAATTACATTAATGGATTGCAGATGAGATACAATAGTATACTCTTGACTCATAATTCTGATTACATCTCATTTTGTTGAAACTATGATACAACATAAAGAACATGTAGTATCAAAGTATTGCAAAATTATACTGCTTTTATGGAATCACTGTTTTGGATGGAAACAATAAAGTGTCACAAGTACCAGCCCCGCTGCTGCTACCACCAGGTGGCTCATCCAAATGAAAATTGCAACTGCAGCCATTAATTATTGAGAAGTACTACTTGTCCGCTCCAGTCAACTTATGGATCATTTGTGTAATGTGACCAAGTTTTTCAAGTTCTCCATTTAATTTCGCTATCGTCTCCTCTTTGCTTGCAATGGTTGCTTCGCTCTTTTTGCGAAACGCACTGGCCTGAGAAATGAAAAAAAAAATATTAAGACAAGATTGTGGACAATAACTGGATGATGATTGATTCTGCCTCTTATACACATCTAGATGTGTATAAGAGACAGCTGTAAGCAGGCCCTAGATTTGGTTACTCAGTTTTTATTGCAGTTATTGCGCGCCATACCAAACTAAATTGGCGTCAAATGCTTGATTTCTTATTGTCATTGAATTAACTCACACGGTGGTGGCGCTGTCTAGAATGAGAAAAAAATATTGTGGAAAGTCTAGTGGTTGTCATATAAAACATTGAGAATAAGCGAATCCGCAAATGAATTTCACAATCTTTTCACAGGCGTTGTGGAAAAGCGCTACATTTTTCATTACTGTGCCTTTTACACAATTTAATGTTGGTCACATAAAAATTATGAGGACGACTGAATGTGTATAAGAGAATGACATTATGGCATCCACTGTAAGCTTATGAATCTGTGAAAATTAGCCAACCATGATAAAAAATCCATTAGCAATACCTTTCTGGCATTAAGATATTTATTAGCAAGACTTCACGCTTTGATTTTTTAAATAAATATAATATCAAGCATCGTCAAAATAATCAAATTGCTACGTACATGTATAATAAAGTTTTAAGTAGATGACTGAGTTATGAGTTAGATACAAGAATGAAAACCATCAGATGTAATTTCAGTTCTTTGTAAAGAAATTACAGAAAATGGAAAAAATTTTATATTTAGATTACAAGTAAAAATTAAATTGATGAGCAACAAACAAAAGTAATAAATAATATATTCATTCTATACAAAAAAAAACGAATTTGAAGACTCAATGATTAGGTGAGGGTGTTAGCTCGCAAAATAAGGTTATTGAGGTGATTTTAACAACTTTTGCATGTGATTTTTTTGGGGAAAAAATGGGGGCCCACATGTATATTTTTTTAGAGGAGTGCTTCCCGGCACACCCCTAGATATGCTACTGCCCTCTTCATAGGTATTTTACCTTCTGTGAATTAAATATCATGGATACTGTAGCAATGACTCTCAAGCTAGTAGCGACCAACAAACCAGATGATATGGTTTTTAAATTAAAGTGTATAATAATAAGTAAATATCAAATTATATTCAATATCGGAACAGACTGAAGGCATTCTGAATCCTTATTAAAGCATATTGTGCAGTGGTATCACTTCATTTCATGCTTGATCGAGAGGCATGGTGCCTGGTCAACTGTGACCAGCCATTACCAGGCACTGTACATCCATGTTTGCGCTGTACATTGACGTAATCAGGTAAATCATATAAATTAACAAAATTTGATTCCATTATTATTAACAATTAATGTTGTATTTTGTGTGCCAAATCACTATCACAAAAACACTTAATAAAAAAATTTAGAGTACATTAAAAAACTAGAATAACAAATTAAAATACTGAATTTCTTATATTTCTCATTTTTCGATTGTAAACTAGAATAGGAAAATATATTACTATCAAATTTTATTTGACAAAAACATGTGACATGCCTAAATATGGTCATGATGACATCACATCATGACCATATATAGGCACAACATGACTATGTATATGGGCATACAACAGATTTTTTGTCAAAGAAAATTGGATACTGTGGAGAGCATAACAGATGCATAAATAATAATACTTCAATTTTGTAGTGAAAATCTGTAAAAATCACTGATTCAATGTTCTATCTTAAATATGAGAGAATTTTTTTCATACTTCTACAACAGACCATACAATATACAAAATTCAACTACTGTATTACGATCAGCTCTTCAGAGATAAGAGGGTAACGCTGAAAATATTTTCTAAATAAAAACAAAACAAAAAAAATAATTACAGTAGTCAACAAATACAGTACAGTACAGTCACTGTAGCTTACAAATTTCATCCAAGTACAGCAAAAAAAATTTGTAAAGATATGAATTTATATTATTATGACACAATATGGTACTTCATACATTTGCTGTTTCGAATTTCCCAATAAAATATTTACAATTAATGTCATAAAATGTTGCAATTACATTAATGGATTGCAGATGAGATACAATAGTATACTCTTGACTCATAATTCTGATTACATCTCATTTTGTTGAAACTATGATACAACATAAAGAACATGTAGTATCAAAGTATTGCAAAATTATACTGCTTTTATGGAATCACTGTTTTGGATGGAAACAATAAAGTGTCACAAGTACCAGCCCCACTGCTGCTACCACCGGGTGGCTCATCCAAATGAAAATTGCAACTGCAGCCATTAATTATTGAGAAGTACTACTTGTCCGCTCCAGTCAACTTATGGATCATTTGTGTAATGTGACCAAGTTTTTCAAGTTCTCCATTTAATTTCGCTATCGTCTCCTCTTTGCTTGCAATGGTTGCTTCGCTCTTTTTGCGAAACGCACTGGCCTGAGAAATGAAAAAAAAAATATTAAGACAAGATTGTGGACAATAACTGGATGATGATTGATTTATGCAAGTTAATAATGATTACAAAGCAGTACAAACAATGATAGAAATAAAAGAATGAATTGAATTTTGATCTGTAAAGTATAAAATCACACTATTATTATTATTATTTTGTAGTTGTATTGTTTTATTTATACATGGTTTTTCAGTATTACTATTATTATAATGAATACAATTATTTGTATTATTGCATAATTAAATAATAATTACTGTAGCTAGAAAAAGGTTATGGAGGCTGTTAGCACTAGTTTTTTTCCTTATTGTTGTCAAATTGACCAGGCACTGTACACGGTAGATTTTGACCAAATAAAGTCCAATCTAAACAAGGCTTATAGCTTATCAAATTTTACATGACAATTAATTGTGATATGCTCATATTTGGGTGTGATATGACATCACCATGCCCCTGTATAAGCAAATCACAAACATAAAAAATTGACAGTGTGAACAGAACAATCATAAAACCCTGTTCACACTATCAAATTTTACATAACAAATAATTGTGATATGATCATGTTTGGGTGTGATATGACATTATCATGCCCCTATAATTGTGATATGCCCATGTTTGGGTGCAATATGACATCATCATGCCCCTGTATAAGCAAATCACAAACTAGTTCAGACTATCAAATTTTATTTGACAAAAACATGTGATATGCCTAAATATGGGCATGATGACATCACATTATCACCATATACAGGCACATCACGGCTGTATATGGGCATACAACAATTTTTGTCACCAAAAATTTATAATGCGAACAGACTTATAGAACACCAAATATTCAATCAAATTTAATGTTGCCATGTTTAGGAGCTTGGGGAAAAAAGGATGTATTCCTGTAGTGCATTCTAACCTTTTTAGCCTTACACAATATTCATGTTGGAAAATGGTGAACCTAGATTCACCTCCATTTTAATTATCACTTCATATCTTCCGCTATAAATTTGAAGAGAGTATAACATCTTTTGGATCAAGTTGCTCATTGATTGATCATCAGGGATTAGCATGCTAATCAATAGATCCTATTATTCAAGTCATGACAGATCTGTTTAATGTTTTACAAATATGGTGCGACTCAAACGGGAGATGTAAATTCACAGATTTTAATTTACTTTTTCAGTCAGGTAGAGAAATAATGACCATAAATTTAAAAAGGCTGCTGTTTACAAATGCAAAAATTTGAGGTTCTAGTCTTCTAAAGAAATGAAAGTTCACATTTATGTATTCATAAATGGATATCTGACAATTGAAAACAGCATCAAGTTAAAAAAAAAAGTTATGATACTTTTAAGGACTTTCCTATTGAGAGCTTTTATATGATATGATAATTTGTGTAAGATGAAAACAACAAGTTGAAAGCTAAATATCTGTTTAGTTAGTTAGTACAGGTAAAAAGCATTTATAATGCGCCTTCCTTGAGGTTATGAAGCAGACTTCTTTTTCCTAGTCATTGGGTACGCATGCTTTAAGTGTTGCTGCTGTTAATCAGCGCAGCAGCAGGCAACCCTCCCAGGTACCCATTTAGACTCCTGGGTGGAGAGAAGCAATGCAGATGATAAAGTGCCTTGCTCAAGGACACAAGCGAAATACACAGCGAGAGATTGAAACCCTCACCTCAATGTTGGGAAACCGAACCGTCCCCACTGTGCCAAACCGCTTAAGTACAGCTGTACTTAGTCTTATTACCAATCAGGTGAAAGAGTATTATCACCATGACTTCCCTTATCAAATTAATTACTTCCCGTAAGATCGCTCGCCTACAGGCATTACACAAGTTATCATTCCCAGCGGAACGTCATCATGGACTTCATGGAGCCACCCGACTGATTTTCTCCTTCACTGGTTATGAGTGTGCTCGCAAATGTCATGAAGATGTCATGGTTATTCATGTGAAAACTTCACAAACCATTGCAGAGGACAAGCTAACCAATTTCTAAAGAGAGCTTATAATCAAGGCATAATTTAGCCCAAATTAATGGACAATATTGATCTGATGACTTTGCACACTCGGCAAACACAACCAGAATTTGTTGTTACTACTACAAACAATTCCAATACCGAAGCCTCATCAATAATGAAAATTAGTTTCAGCAGCATGGCAAATTTTATAGCCATAAAGCTTTGACTAAAACTTGTATGATTTGTCCATATAGTGTATGGGCATGACATATCATTATCACATCCAACAGTAATGGACAAATTAAAGGTACAGTTTGTCGTATAAAAGACATGCTAGAGTGACAGAAGGGAGGTGATAGAAATTTTTTAATATAAAATAAAAAAATATAATTAAAAATCTACTAAGAAAACAAAGAAAGTAGCCAAGTACTTTAGAATGTGTATTTTTCAGAAGCAACAACTGAACATTTGTTAAGTAGAGGATAATCACTAATTGCATCTTTCATTTCAAGGCTGTACTAGGTCATAACATCATTCACCATCCACTAAAATGACTGATTGTTATAATTATCATATTCCGGCTCATAAACAACACTGACTTTAAAGTAGTTATACTGTTTAGCAAGTGCTTAAAATAAAGACCGAACTAAGAAACTATTGCTGAACAAACATCATCATCAACAGTCATCGTATTCTCATCCTTGTCATCATCAGTTTGACATAGTTTTGAAATGATTTACGCCTGTATTCTTAAAAGGAACTTTAGTCAAATTTCAATCTAGAACTTCATTTAGTCCAAGTTGCAACTTAAACTTATTTTTGTATTCATAAACAACATAGTTCTAACTACGACTAAATCAAGTCCTAGTTTTAGTTGGCAAGCAACGACTATCAAACTAACCAATGAAGAGAGCTCATTTTTGCTTAATTTTCTATATTAATCGTTAACTTATAACGATAGAGAATTTGAACAGTCACTGGAAATATGCTTCCTTGGGAGAACTACTGTATAGTTGATTCTGAGCGAGGGCAGCGCCATCTTTGTTGTTATGGTGTAGCTATGTGACCGCAACGCGTGGGGATTCAGGAACTATCGCATGTGACTAGCAAAACATGTTAATTTCTCCTTTTGGAAGTTAAACTTGATGTCTCTTTTGTTTAACACACCGAAGTTATATCAGACCTGCGTATACAATCGTTTCTATTCGTTTCACTTTATCCGAGTTACAAAAATCACGTTTTTAGTAGGGTAAATATTTCAAGTCGGCGATTTAGACTGTCCCTAGGCTGACTAAAAAAATCAGCCTGCGGAGGTGTCATTTTAGTCAAGGTTCGCATGATTTAGTCGTAGTGCTATTTGAAGTTCGTTTTAAGAATACAAAATGACGTAATTTCGAAGTTTTAGCTCAAACTATGACTAAAGTTCATTTTAAGAATACCGGGGTATATCAGTCTATAGTGCCCTGTTCGCAGTCAGCCTATTGGTGTTACACTCAAGAGTTTTAACAAATGTTCCAGTAGGCTGCACATGGTTCTAAGAGCATAACATTTTGTCGTATTTGACCTATTTACTTTCTCGATTTTTTAGATACAGTATTCTAATTTCTTTTTGCAATTATTTTACTGTTTTATTCATTATTTATATAATTCAACAATACAGTTACATGCTTCTGAAGCAGATTTTACCCTACAGAGAATAGAGAACATTGTTCAGAGCCTCATACAGATTAATTCATATGGGAATTTTGAATGTACATAGATGATACTCATACTGACAGACAACCCAAGTGAATGAACCCCCAAGGCACTAATTACAAAATGAATGGCAGATTGGCCTAGACATCACCAGAAGATGTGTATAAGAGACAGATGCTAGAGTGACAGAAGGGAGGTGATAGAAATTTTTTAATATAAAATAAAAAAATATAATTAAAAATCTACTAAGAAAACAAAGAAAGTAGCCAAGTACTTTAGAATGTGTATTTTTCAGAAGCAACAACTGAACATTTGTTAAGTAGAGGATAATCACTAATTGCATCTTTCATTTCAAGGTTGTACTAGGTCATAACATCATTCACCATCCACTAAAATGACTGATTGTTATAATTATCATATTCCGGCTCATAAACAACACTGACTTTAAAGTAGTTATACTGTTTAGCAAGTGCTTAAAATAAAGACCGAACTAAGAAACTATTGCTGAACAAACATCATCATCAACAGTCATCGTATTCTCATCCTTGTCATCATCAGTTTGACATAGTTTTGAAATGATTTACGCCTGTATTCTTAAAAGGAACTTTAGTCAAATTTCAATCTAGAACTTCATTTAGTCCAAGTTGCAACTTAAACTTATTTTTGTATTCATAAACAACATAGTTCTAACTACGACTAAATCAAGTCCTAGTTTTAGTTGGCAAGCAACGACTATCAAACTAACCAATGAAGAGAGCTCATTTTTGCTTAATTTTCTATATTAATCGTTAAAGATGTGTATAAGAGACAGGATCATGTTTGGGTGTGATATGACATTATCATGCCCCTATAATTGTGATATGCCCATGTTTGGGTGCAATATGACATCATCATGCCCCTGTATAAGCAAATCACAAACTAGTTCAGACTATCAAATTTTATTTGACAAAAACATGTGATATGCCTAAATATGGGCATGATGACATCACATTATCACCATATACAGGCACATCATGGCTGTATATGGGCATACAACAATTTTTGTCACCAAAAATTTATAATGCGAACAGACTTATAGAACACCAAATATTCAATCAAATTTAATGTTGCCATGTTTAGGAGCTTGGGGAAAAAAGGATGTATTCCTGTAGTGCATTCTAACCTTTTTAGCCTTACACAATATTCATGTTGGAAAATGGTGAACCTAGATTCACCTCCATTTTAATTATCACTTCATATCTTCCGCTATAAATTTGAAGAGAGTATAACATCTTTTGGATCAAGTTGCTCATTGATTGATCATCAGGGATTAGCATGCTAATCTATAGATCCTATTATTCAAGTCATGACAGATCTGTTTAATGTTTTACAAATATGGTGCGACTCAAACGGGAGATGTAAATTCACAGATTTTAATTTACTTTTTCAGTCAGGTAGAGAAATAATGACCATAAATTTAAAAAGGCTGCTGTTTACCTGTCTCTTATACACATCTAGATGTGTATAAGAGACAGCTGTACATCCATGTTTGCGCTGTACATTGACGTAATCAGGTAAATCATATAAATTATCAAGTTAAAAAAAAAAGTTATGATACTTTTAAGGACTTTCCTATTGAGAGCTTTTATATGATATGATAATTTGTGTAAGATGAAAACAACAAGTTGAAAGCTAAATATCTGTTTAGTTAGTTAGTACTGGTAAAAAGCATTTATAATGCGCCTTCCTTGAGGTTATGAAGCAGACTTCTTTTTCCTAGTCATTGGGTACGCATGCTTTAAGTGTTGCTGCTGTTAATCAGCACGGCAGCAGGCAACCCTCCCAGGTACCCATTTAGACTCCTGGGTGGAGAGAAGCAATGCAGATAAAGTGCCTTGCTCAAGGACACAAGCGAAATACACAGCGAGAGATTGAAACCCTCACCTCAATGTTGGGAAACCGAACCGTCCCCACTGTGCCAAACCGCTTAAGTACAGCTGTACTTAGTCTTATTACCAATCAGGTGAAAGAGTATTATCACCATGACTTCCCTTATCAAATTAATTACTTCCCGTAAGATCGCTCGCCTACAGGCATTACACAAGTTGTCATTCCCAGCGGAACGTCATCATGGACTTCATGGAGCCACCCGACTGATTTTCACCTTCACTGGTTATGAGTGTGCTCGCAAATGTCATGAAGATGTCATGGTTATTCATGTGAAAACTTCACAAACCATTGCAGAGGACAAGCTAACCAATTTCTAAAGAGAGCTTATAATCAAGGCATAATTTAGCCCAAATTAATGGACAATATTGATCTGATGACTTTGCACACTCGGCAAACACAACCAGAATTTGTTGTTACTACTATAAACAATTCCAATACCGAAGCCTCATCAATAATGAAAATTAGTTTCAGTAGCATGGCAAATTTTATAGCCATAAAGCTTTGACTAAAACTTGTATGATTTGTCCATATAGTGTATGGGCATGACATATCATTATCACATCCAACAGTAATGGACAAATTAAAGGTACAGTTTGTCGTATAAAAGACATGCTAGAGTGACAAAAGGGAGGGGATAGAAATTTTTTAATATAAAATAAAAAAATATAATTAAAAATCTATTAAGAAAACAAAGAAAGTAGCCAAGTACTTTAGAATGTGTATTTTTCAGAAGCAACAACTGAACATTTGTTAAGTAGAGGATAATCACTAATTGCATCTTTCATTTCAAGGTTGTACTAGGTCATAACATCATTCACCATCCACTAAAATGACTGATTGTTATAATTATCATATTCTGGCTCATAAACAACACTGACTTTAAAGTAGACATACTGTTTAGCAAGTGCTTAAAATAAAGACCGAACTAAGAAACTATTGCTGAACAAACATCATCATCAACAGTCATCGTATTCTCATCCTTGTCATCATCAGTTTGACATAGTTTTGAAATGATTTACGCCTGTATTCTTAAAAGGAACTTTAGTCAAATTTCTCGCAGTTTGCCTCTAAACAAGATTAAGAACATGTTGTTTATGAGTTTGAGAACTTGCAATATTATATGAGGCTTGCCATCGAAAAAAAACCCAGCATACTGTCGCTAACTGTTAAACTGAGCAGTTAAGAATGTGGCACTATTGTATACCTTAGTACTGGGAAGATGTAATACTTTTACTCATAACTTTGGCAGTAAATCAATTCCAGTTAAGCATTTTAAAGTTATAATGTGGAGTAATTATATTTCAATTTTCATGTTTTTGTCACTGATGCTAGATTTGGCATGGCAAGCCCTATATAGACAAAATAACAGCTTCTAATTCAATATATTCAATAATGCTATGGAGAAATAAGACCAAAAGGTCCACTGATTTATCTCAGATCTCAGAAAAGATAGTATAATACTGTACATACTCCAAGTAGTATCGAAATGCACACCATCGTGTTGGAATTCTATTAAAAACCCGACATGATGGCGTGCATTTCGATACTAGGAGTATGTATTATACTATCTTATCTGAGAAATAAGACAGTACATAAAAAATCTAAAAAGCAATTGTTCATATAGAAAATATAAGAAATAAGTTTTTACACCAGCACGATTTGAAAAGATTTATCATGTATACGATAAAAAAACAATTTCACAAATCAAATCAAATCAAATGGCCTCATATTCGTGGGAAAACGTTAAAATCGTTTTTACTACTACGATTTTATTGTTTTTTTCCCATAATTATGACATCATTTTATTGAATCATGATCCATTTCAGAATAGGGGTATTGGTTAAAACATATAAATAGGAGCCATTACACACCCAGTTAATCCTACTCATATGGTAATTTCTGGTGTTCATAGTATAATTAGCAAAGTACATTATCAGTTATTTCTTCATAGTATTAACTAAGCTAATTATTTATTAGGCTGTATTTTTTTTTTTCTTCAATTTATTTTACTAAATTTATCACAGTAAATACAATCTAATAATACCTATATTTATTTATGAAAATATATAAAGTATTATAGTACTAGGCCTATTAGGCTGTATTTATTTATTGTACTGTACTATATAGTATATGATACTTTAACAATAAATACAACCCAATAAATCAGTTTGTTGTACATTTAAAAAACAACCTATTCAACTCAGCAAATTATTTAAGTAAATACAATCGAATCATTAGGCCTCATTATTATTAGGCACTCATTGTATTTATTTAATTTATGTACTATATAGTAGTAGTGGTAGTAGTAGTGGTAGTAGTAGTAGTAGTAGTAGTAGTAGTAGTAGTAGTAGTAGTAGTAGTAGTAGTAGTAGTTTGTTGTACATTTGTTATTTGTTGTATTGTTTGATAACAATCTAGCAAATCAGCTCATTTTATACATAATTATTAATCCATAATACTTAAAATAAGAAATGTTAATTAAGTTGAATTAGTGTCATATATATTGAATTAATTATTTATTAAATAAATATCCATCATTTCTGTTTGTTGTATTTCTTGTAAGTATCATAGTACATTTACTTGATTACAAAACAATCTGGTCAATAATACCTGTATTTATCTATGTAATGTAGTAAGTATTTAAAGTGCATTTACAGACTTAACAACAATAATAATACAACCTTAATAATAGTAAGTTCACTTAATTTTTTATTGCATTAATTTAGCCTAACTTATTAAGTTGTATTTATTTTTGGTGTAATCCAAAGCCTGTCAACCTTATAACAAAATTTCACTTTTTTAAAAAGTTTATCTAAGTGTTTATATGACTTAAAAGAACAATTATCTGGGCATTTAAAGCTGGTATTTTTTTGTGATAATATACCAATTATGATGCTCTATGAGGGATTTTAGTAATAAATGCAACCTAATAAATTAGGCCTAGTTAATGCAATAAAAAAAAGTGAACTTATTTTTATTATTAGGTTGTATTATTAATGTTTTGTACTATAATACTTAATACTTTTACGTAAAAAATAAACAGGTATTATTAGATTGTATTTACTGTACGTAAATATATAATGATGCTCTATGGTAAATTTAGTAAAATAAATACAACCTAATAAATAATTAGCCTAGTTAATACAATGAAGAAATAACTGATACAGTACTTTGCTAATTATATTATAAACACCAGAAATTACTATACGAGTAGGATTAACTGGGTGTGTAATGGCTCCTATTTATGTCTTAACCAACACCCCTATTCTGAAATGGATCGTTTCTTTGTTAATGACATTTATTCCTACTAATATTCCTTCCTACTGGTATTATTTCTGATTTCCAAGTGAAGTATGGGATAACAGGATATTTTTGAGAAATTAAGCAAAACGTGTTTTTGCATCAGCCGTTCTAAATGATGAAATGTGTTTAAAAGCTGTCATGTGATTTTGATATATAATTAGAAGGCCATTCTAGGTATAATAATAAAAAAAATCTAAAAAGCAGTATTTTAGCTCTAAATGTCCTATACTTTCCTCTACCGCAGTATTGCATACCTAACATGTTGGAAAAATGCCATATCAAAAGGAAGCAAATACATATACGAAATAAAGTGCTCACATATGGACATATAAATTGTAAATTAATGATAACAGCATTCTCTACATAAAATATTACTCAACTAAATTCAGCTTCAAATGTATTTTTTATTGCAGTGTTAACATAATTTAAAAATTTAATGCTGTTTGATATGGAATTAGTTTTCCAACATATCAATAGCAACCTAGTCAGTTATAACCTTATGTTTAATGTGTAATAAACATTTTACTAAAAGCAATTATAATAGAGGCTTGATCCCTTAAAGAGCACCAGCTTAACAAGGATCGACAAGTAGTCTATTTTTTAATTATTGTGACAAATAGGGTGTATGTTATGGGGAATAAATTGAAAGGTTAAAAATTGGCTTAGGCTAGACAGAAACATACTAGACAGTTGTAGTATAGTTAATATTGCAAGTTTAAAGTATAAAGGAACTTTTTTAGTTTATAAAGTGCTTTTTTAACCCAGCTGCTAAAATGTGATATTTTTGTTTATGTAATTTCAATGTTGTAATAAAGTAAAAAGTTTTTTAATACTTTAGATTTAATTATTTCTATTGAGCAGGTAAAAAAACGACAACTCAAAATGAATGTATTATTCTTTATATTATTTGTCATTACGAGTAAACTGAATTATTTGTGTTCTTTTCTTATTAGATTTTTATTTTAGTAGTTAAATAATCAAACAATAACAACTAAATAGTCATGGGCAGGGCTTGAAATTAGGGGTTATTTGGTCGCATTTGCGACCTGATTTTTTAAGTTGTGACAAGGAATTCAACTTTGTCGCGCTCAGTGCGACAAGGTCATTTGATAGCGCGAGTAGATTTTGTAAGCGGCAGGAAGGTGGTTTCCCTCCAAATCCCAATTATTTACAACTTGTACAGCCCATTATTTTCAGTCAGGCAGGACACAAAACATGTTATCATTCATTTTACATGTACTGTATCAACCAATCAGCATGACCTAGTGTGACGTCGTACACAAAACTGTGTCGATGTGCACTCATCTTATTCTTGGTAAATAAGCGATCACCGCCAAAGCGAAGGAGACTGGTATAAAAACATCAATTTTTTACTATTTTATTGAGTGCTACTCTTACATGTACCTCCTCGTAATTGTGAACGTTTCCTTAACGTATTTGTCCATAAAATAGACTATGTACCGAAATTTCAAACGATCGTATACAGTATTGACTCATACGATGTAAACGGCCCAGAT
Source organism: Anneissia japonica (assembly GCF_011630105.1). NCBI lineage: Eukaryota > Metazoa > Echinodermata > Crinoidea > Comatulida > Comatulidae > Anneissia > Anneissia japonica. Next base: position 50,612 of record NW_022724777.1, read on the forward strand.
CAAGCAATAATCAAAATTTAAATTTAAATTTAATTTAGATTGTAAATAAATACAATTAGGCATCATCTGGATGATTATATTCAAAGTACTACCGGTATTAAGGCAGACATCTTTTATTGAAAACCAAACGAATTACCTAAACCTCATACATTATGTCAATCACATGGCTGATGATAACAAAGGGTATAAAATACTCTTTGAGGATAACCTCAGCCAGACTTCACGGAGCAGCTATAGTTTAACAACAGGCATCTCAATGAGCAACATCTTGAAATTTACAAAAAAATAAACAAACAAATAGGTTTCACAGCAAATTTTGAAACCCAATTAAATGAAATAATATAGAAAGCAACTCCTTTACTACCATTTATTTACTGAACGAGGCAGTCTGCTTCTGACCTACTTTTGTTCCTATCGGCGGCGTACAAAGATTCAAATGACTTTGTGTCTGGCAACCTCGGTGTCTGTGTCTACTAGGAGGAGCCTGGGATTGGCAAACGTTTCTCACTGAATGTAGTAGGCGGTAAGCAGAGTTATTTCATAGACAACTAGTATGGGCCTCTATCAAACAATTTATTTCGTTCTTAACAAAGTATCAGCAGAAAGTAAGCAAAATGATTGTTTAATCGTGTTTTGAAATAATATAAAAATTGAATTGTATATAAATGAATATTTAAAGATTAAATTTTAAACATGGAAATAATAAAGTGCAACAACTGAATTAATTGGTTAATTTAATCTATATATATAAAAAATATATAATTCTACAAGGAATGTTTCTTGTTTTGACAACAACAAAAAATGTAACAACATCGAACTAACTGGTAGCAGGCCTTCTAATTACGAAACTATATTTCGCGGAGTAACATCCCAAACCATGTGTGCGCCCGACTACACCGGCTGGCGAGTAAGGTACGTTGAGTCCATTGCAAGTTGTAAACCATTCAGAATGCTGGGATATTACATCATTCGGGGCAACTTGCAATGTTTGGGATATGTTACTCCGTGACACCTTTGTAAACACTAGAAGTGTGACGATGTTCTCTGGCGATTAATACTGAAGTTTCGAAGTCGTAAGGCGTACCAGTTTTCTTTTTGTTTTTTTTAAATAATTCTCAATAAAAACAACCATTGAACAAGAAAATGAAACTCTAAGATCGTTATATGTAGGTATAAGATACTTTGCTGAAGTTGTACAGGCCCAGGCCCAATGTTCTAGGCTACAATATAACCTAAATAAGAAGTGTCGCTGGCCGACTGTGTGATGCCAATTTCTGGGCTTAAAACGAAGCCTAAATGGCCTTTGACAAGTGGGGAGCTGGAATCTCAGCACTCCCGAAATGTTGGTTGGTTATTGTGTGTAAATTGATTTAGGGTTATCTCATAAAGAAAAAATTCCATCCACGCATATTAAAAATAAGTCTGCCAATTTCCGCGCAAATGTTGCAGTAAAGTTGGCCGGTGGCTATTGTAACCAATGTATAGGCATTCGCAGTGTTAATGCGATTCTGCGGACCTATTTTCTCGAAATTTTCTGCACAAATGAAGAAAAATACTGAAAAATTTAAAGAAAGTGTACAGAAATTATAATTAATGTTTCAGTAATAATAATTAATAATTTTATAATCAATATATCAATCCACTTAAGTAACTGCAGATTTTGGCAGTCCATTGACTAGACAGTTTAGCTAGCACATTATTACTGCTCATGTTTTTCTTTTTTATATTGTGTATATTTGTTAATAATTAACAGAAATTTGTAATTTTCTTAGAAATATTCCTAACAATTGAAACTTTCCATGAAATACTTTTTCTTTCCTTCCAGTTAGGTTGAATTTTTTACCTTGCACCTTTTTTCTTTACTATCCCATTAATATCTATTTTCTTTTTAATATTGTTTCATCCTTTTTCTTATTTCATTTTTTATACTTACCTTTCTTTTAGTTTTTTCATTGTCACTTCCTTTCTGTTATATGATATTCAATCACGTTCAATATGCCCTCTATGTTTGGCATTATGAATAAAAGACAGTTGATACACAGCACACAGAGTAGTCGGACGTGTCTATGTCAAGCTTGGACTAATAATAAATAATTAGCAGTAGTTTAACCTGAACATGATGTCAGAAGTAAACAAACAATAAGTATAATGGATTCGCTAAGCTTTAGACCTCCAAGAGAACTCGATTTTCAAGGCAATGTTGCACAAAAATGGAAGATTTTCAAAAACGAGTTCCACGTGTTTATGCGTGCAACAGAGCTAGACGCCAAACCCGACAAGCGGAAGGTGATGTGCCTGCTGAATTTGATAGGAGCCAAAAGTAGGACGATTTATGAAACGCTCAATTTCGACAACGAAGGGGATAACCTCAAGCTCAATAGCGTATTAGAAAAATTTGAAAATCACTGCATTCCAAAGCAGAATGAGCTCTTAGAAAGACATAGATTCTATGATCGTAAACAGCAAGCCTCAGAATCTGCCACACAGTATGTAAGCGAACTGAGGAAACTTGCAGAAAATTGCAATTTTGGTCCTCATGAGGACAGCGCTATTCGTGACCAACTTATAAGAGGCATGATCAGCGAGGACGACAGAATAAAAGATAAATTGTATGAGGAAGATAATTTGACACTAGAAAAGGCACTAACGTTTAATTCCCCGTAAGGTCGTTTTAAATTCAAACGCATGCCATTCGGTATTTCATTGGCATCTGAAGTGTGGGAACGTACAATTGCCGAGATGTTCAAAGACATCAAAAGCGTAGAGATAATCCGCGATGACATCTTAATCGCAGGTAAAGACATAGAAGACCATAACAAAATTCTCTGTAAAGTACTTGATAGAGCTCTAGAAAGTGGCTTAGGCCTGAACTTAGAAAAATGTAACATTGCAGTAAAATGTGTAAAATATCAAGGACACATATTTTCCGACAAAGGTGTTGAAATTGACCCGGAAAAGGTTAAAGCAATACAGAACTTGTCCAAACCCACAAATGTTGAAGAATTAATGCAATGGCTTGGTATGGCTACATACGTTGGCAAATTTATACCAAATTTATCTGAAAAAACAGCGCCATTAAGATTATTGCAACAAGAGAAAGTTGCATGGCATTGGGATAAACCCCAACAAGATGCATTCGAGCAATTAAAATCTGACATTGTGTCAGCACCAATACTTAAATACTATAGTCTAACTGATCCGATAACAACATCAGTTGATGCGTCACGATATGGCTTAGGTGCCTGTATATTACAGTCTGACAAAATAGTGGCCTATGCATCACGTAGTCTCACTGCATCCGAAAAGAATTATGGACAAATCGAAAAAGAGATGTTAGCCATAACATGGGGTTGTAACAAGTTCCATGATTATATTTATGGACGTACAGACGTTACTGTGGAAACAGACCACAAACCGTTAGATTCGTTATACAGAAAACCATTACACACAGCACACAGTTGCAAAAGTACACATTTAAAGTTAAATGGCGTAAGGGCAGCAAATTGATAATTGCCGATACTCTTAGCAGAAGTCCAATAGTAAATGTAACAGATGAAGAATCTGACATAGATGAATATGAAACTTACTGATCAAAGACATTCGTATTCTGGAATTCAAAAAATAAACCAACAAAGATCCAACCATTGAAATGTTAAAATCATATGTTAAGAATGGATGGTCAGAAACTAAATGTAAGATCCGAATAGAAGTTAGACCATTTTCGAACATAACAGATGAACTGTACATATCAGAAGGGTTAGTTTTAAGAGGCGATCGATTGATTGTAGCATACTCAATGAGATGTAATATGATGAGACAGATTCATAGAAGCCATTTCGGTATAGAAAAGTGTATAAAAAGAGGAAAAGATATTTGGTGATCCGCTACACTAGCAGATCACCTCTTGTTATTGTCAGGATCAACATCTTTTTTTTCTTATTCTTCTTTCTTTCTCCCCTTTTCTGTTCGCACGATATCTCAAAAAATGCCACGAGTTACGCACAATCGCTGTCAACGAACATTTGGCTTGGTCTGGAGTAGTCATGGTAAGCTTTTCAACGCGCTCAGTCATGCGTGACGTCATCTACGTGCAATTTTGCGTTTTTACATTATCGGTCATATCAGCCTAACCAATTGCCATTTCGAAATCGTATTAAGTGAGCATTAACTTCGGGTTCAGGCCATTTTGAGCATTTCAATTTTTTTTTTAATTTTCCACTACGTACGCGCATTTTTACGCGCGCAGCACGTACGGAAGCTAGACACTATGTTTTTTCACATAATTTGGGTTCCTGACATTATTTTCACAAACTTCCATTCTTTTCGGTCATCTTTTGGTCAATAGCAATACCGTACGTGCCCATCAAACATAGGTATCTTTGTGCGTATTTGTGCCGCTATACAGTGAAATTATGCTAAAATCAGGCCTAAATTTAATCAGTTATAGCTCCTTAGGTTGAAAGGTGACCCCCCATTTTCATTACATATT
>NW_022724777.1:55136-55866 GCF_011630105.1 Anneissia japonica
TCATAATGGCTGATCGGACATTGTGACGTCATCATATTGGCATCTGAATTCAAAGAAAGTGATTTATAGATATGACGTCATATTTGAAAATACGCATTTGAGCGTAACTCGGTTATCCTTGATCGATCGTCTTCCAAATTTCAGTATGTTATAGCTGATACAATTCTCTTTCATTTATTTGACTTCTTTTAACATTTTGATGACGTCATCATGGTCAAAAAAATTGTTTTTTCTGACCCCCATATCTTTCTTTCCTCAAAACGTTGATGAGCCCATATCATCTTAACCATTGGTCATTTCTGGATCATATTAAGTGAGTATAATCTTCAGGTCAATGTTGAATGTCAGGTACCTTAATTTTCCGTTCATGCAACTTAACGTGCGCGTACACGTGCGTCAACTATTATGTATACTTAAAATTATGCCTACTTTTAATCAGTTATAGCTCCTTAGGATGAAAGGTGACCCCCAATTTTTATTACATATTCTGAAAGCACATAAGTTGTAAATATGATTTTATAGATCATATTGGCTGATCGGACATTGTGACGTCATCATATTGCCATTTGAATTAAGAAAAAATTGAATTGTTATTTATGACGTTATTACATTTTATACTCGTTTGAACATACTCGCTTATCTTGATTGATTGTCTCCCACCTGTGAGTATGTTATAGCTAAATCAATTCTCTTTCGGACGTGTCCCTTTATTTTTGGTGATCTGCTACAC
>NW_022724777.1:56260-73471 GCF_011630105.1 Anneissia japonica
TATTTATGACGTTATTACTTTTTATACTCGTTTGAACATACTCGCTTATCTTGATTGATTGTCTCCCACCTGTGAGTATGTTATAGCTAAATCAATTCTCTTTCGGATGTGTCCCTTTATTTTTGGTGATCTGCTACACTAGCGGATCACCTCTTGTTATTGTCAGGATCATCATCATCATCTTCTTTTTTTTCTTATTCTTCTTTCTTTCTCCCCTTTTCTGTTCGCACGATATCTCAAAAAATGCAACGAGTTACGCACAATCGCTGTCAGCAAACATTTGGCTTGGTCTGGAATAGTCATGGTAAGCTTTTCAACGCGCTCAGTCATGCGTGACGTCATCTACGTGCAATTTTGCATTTTTACATTATCGATCATATCAGCCTAACCAATTGCCATTTCGAAATCGTATTTAGTGAGCATTAACTTCGGGTTAATGTTGAATGTACTGTACCCTAATTTTACGCGTGCGCTTCATAATGCGCGCGCACGTGTACGCCAAAATTTCAAAATGCTTGAAATCACTTTTTAACTAAATTAGAGCACGTTTCAAGCAATTTTGAGCATTTGAAAATTTTTCATAATTTTCCACTACGCGCGTGCACTTTTACTTGCGCAGTACGTATGAAAGCTAGAAATTAGGTTTTTTTTTTACATATTTTGGTTTCCTGACATTGTTTTCACAAATTTCCATTCTTTTCGGTCATCTTTTGGCCAAAAGCAATACCGTACGTGCGCATCAAACATAGGTATCTTTACGCGTATTTGTGCCTCTATACAGTGAAATTATGCTAAAATCAGACCTATTTTTAATCAGTTATAGCTCCTTAGGTTGAAAGGTGACCCCCAAAATAAATATGATTTTATAGATCATAATGGCTGATCGGACATTGTGACATCATCATATTGGCATCTGAATTCAAAGAAAGTGATTTATAGCTATGACGTCATTTTTGAAAATACGCATTTCAGCGTATCTCACTTATCCTTGATGGATCGTCTTCCAACTTTCAGTATGTTAGAGCTGAGACAATTCTCTTTCATATATTTGACTTCTTTTTAAATTTTGATGACGTCATCATGGTCAAAAAAATTGTTTTTTCTGACCCCCTCATTTCTCTTTCTTCAAAACGTTGATGAGCCCATATAAACTTAACCATTCGTCATTTCTAAATCATATTAGGTGAGCATAAGCTTCAGGTCAAGGTTGAATGTTATATACCTTAATTTTCCGTTCGCGGTTTTTATCGTGCACGTACATGTGCGTCAACATTTATATATGCATAAAACCATGAATATCTTTAATCAGTTATAGCTCCATTATAGGATGAAAGGTGACCCCCAATTTTTATTACATAATCTGAAAGCACATGAGTTGTAGATACGATTTTTTACTTCATAATGGCTGATCGGACATTGTGACGTCATCATATTGCCATTTGAATTAAGAAAACATTGAATTTTTATTTATGACGTTTTTACTTTTTATACTCGTTTGAACGTACTCGCTTATCTTGATTGATTGTCTCCCACCTGTGAGTATGTTATAGCTAAATCAATTCTCTTACGGACGTGTCCCTTTATTTTTTATTTTGATGACGTCATCATGGTCAAAAAGAATGCTTTCTTTGGAGCCTTCTCATCTTTCTTTCTTAAAAGATGTAAACACATTGAAAATAGAGGGCGGCAGACTGTATTTCGACGACACTATCAGACCGATAGTTCGTATACTGTAAAGGCAAAATTCGTGTGGCATTTCCAACCAACTTGACAAGGTTTAAATTCATGTGCCATTACCGTCGTCAGGCACGTCGTTTAAGGTATTCGTACCACAGCACGTACTGAAGCTGGAAATTACGTTTCGGTTACATGTGTTGGGTTTGTGACACTGTATTAATACTACCGTGCGCACGGACGTTAAGACGTATGTGTACACATTCGTAAGTACTTAAAATGCTCAAAATTACTCTTTTCCTATAAAATTTCTTTTAAAATGCTCAAAATTACTCTTTATATAGAGCATGTTTTAGCATATAATACTTTTCAATCAGAACCGCGCGTGCTTCGTGAGGGTCAAAGTACGGCGGATCACCAAACTCGTCCTCAGTGACGAGTTCAAATCTAGTTTCTATTGGTCTGGTATGACAGCTCATATTAGAGAAATGTGCGAAAACTGTAGTACGTGTGCACAATTTAAACCCAAGCAGCAAAAAGAACCAATGATATTAACTCAAACTCCAGTACGCCCATGGCAAAAAGTTGGTAGTGATTTGTTTACATTTAAAGGTAAAACATATGTGTTACTTGCTGATTACTATTCAAAGTTTGTTGATCTGAATTGTCACAAGACAGTACTAGTTCAACAGTGATCAAGTTCTTTAAAGAACAGTTTGCCAGACATGGCATCCCAGAACAACTAATTTCTGATGGAGGCCCTCAATTTAACTGTCAAGTGTTTAGTAGTTTCTCCAAAGAATTTGGGTTCGAGCACATTATGTCCTCACCTGAATATCCACAAAGCAACGGCTTTGCAGAAAGCCAAGTGAAAATCCTAAAAAACATAATGCGAAAGTCAGAACACTCTGGTACTGACTTATATTTAGGAATTTTAGAATGGAGGAATATGCCTATAGAGGGACTAGCCTCACCGTCCCAAATGCTACAAGGTCGTAGATTAAGATCAACTCTGCCGAACACTCCAAAGCAATTGAGACCAAAACCTACTGTAAATTTTACGAAAGTTCTTAAACAAAAACAAATCCGTAACAAAGTATATTATGATAGGTCAGCAAGTAAAACTGACAAAAATAAGTTGCATGTTGGTGATAATGTCAGAATGCATACTTCAAGTGGTTGGTTACCAGCAAAGGTAACGAAGGTTAAGAGAGAACCGAGATCGTACCAAGTACAAAGAGGTACACGAGTATACCATAGAAATTGTAGAGATAACTAAGTCCAATAATTCAGACACTCTTGATCATAAACCACTCGTACCTACATCAACTGAAAGTTTTCACAAAAAGAGGGAGAGAAGTAAATATCCCAGAAAGGTTCAAATGATAAGTTTAAAACTTTCAAATGTAATTGAGTTTAGCAAATGAAACTGAGTTATGTTGTTTTAAAGTCAGATTACCCTAGTTGTTTTTTTTAATAGTTTAGTTTACAAAATACAAAGAAAAGCTGTACAAGGTTGTAAATAGAAACTATTCAATATGTTTAATCATACAGTTACAATATCTAAAAGAGGAAGATGTTATACGACGTTCAATACGCCCTCTATGTTTGGCATTATGAATAAGCTTGGACTAATAATAAATAATTAACAATAGTTTAACCTGTAACACTTTCCACTGTTTTACTTCTTTCTTTTTTTTTCTTTCCTTCCTTTTGTTATTTCTTATTTTTCTTGTTTTTTTTTTCAATTTTTAAAAAATCTCTTCTTTTTCTTTCATGTCTTCTTTCTTGCATAATAATCCATGGGGACAGTGTAGGTGTGGGTGGGTTTGCTAGGAAATATAAAGAATAAAATATTGCGCAGCGCTTATTATCTTAGGGAATGCGAAGAGAATGGGGAAATATGTGACTACTAAAAAAATTACTTGTGCTACCAAATTTTTTCGGGGGTGCCAGAAAATGTTGGCAGTGCTACCAAGAAAAAAAGTTAATTTCAAGCCCTGATGGCACAAACAAAATTAAAATAACCATGATGCTAAACTATATTGACAAGAGAAAAAACAATGATTGTTCAAATAACTTCATTTGGCCTCAAAATATGTATGAAAGTTTATTAAAGTTACAAAAAAAAACTTAATTCCAAGAGTAAAAAAAAACGTAATTCACTCTTTGGCCAGTGTGCCAATATAGCTAGCACCTTCTTTTTATTAGTACTATGCACCTACTGTAGGCTTAATTCTGAGGTAAATGGCTAACCACCACTCAGTGACCATTAGTAATATAGAGATTGATAGCACTTTGTGTTCTTTACTAGTACCATATACTGGGCTTAATTCTGAGGAGTGCCATATACTAATACTGTAGGCTTCATTTTGAGGAGTACAATACACCTACTATAGGCTTAGTTCTGAGAGTACCAACACCTACTGAGGCTTAATTCTGAAGAGTACCAACACCAACTGTAGGCTTAATTATTGTGAGGAGCACCAACACCTACAGTAGGCTTAAGTCTATGGAGTTACCATACACTTATTGTAGGGTTAATTCTGAGGAGTACCATACACTTACTGTAGGCTTAATTCTGAAGAATACCATACCTACTGTAGGTATATGGCTGAGGTATATGGCTAACCGTCACTCACCATCTGACCAGCAGGAAAATACACAGATCACCAGCACCTTGTGTTTTTTTTAAAAGGTGAGATGTAAATTCATATTGTTAGATTACTTACTGTTCTAGTTGCAACTGAAGATCATCACAAATAGTTGTGTACTCATCCTTCTTTGTTTGCAATTCATCTTTAACTGATTTCAATCTGAAATGAATTAATTTCACGTTCTATTTTAACTAGGACATACAATCATCAACTTATGGTAAAAGCAAATCAAATTACTTTCCAGGCAATATCTGTTTAAAAGAAATTCAAATAAATAATAGCAAATATGAATTCTGCTGGATCATTAATTTCTAAGCAAGAATTGGATTCATCACTATCTACAGTTATGTTGGCAAATGAGATCAGTCAATTCGCTAATTATCCCTAATGTGGCACTATTGTCAACTGTACAAGTATAGTAGAAAATATAAGATTATAGAAAACAAGACAAGACAGATTTCTCAAACTGTTTGTCCAGGCAACAGCCTTCTTATTGAAATATTTTGCTGTTTTACTGACTGAAGTAACCACTTGTTAGCGCTAAATTTTAGACTGGTTTTATTTTAAAGCTTCAGCTCAGTCACAGTAACATCTTTACTACTAAATAATGAATAAGTTCAGCTAGGATGAAGTATGTGGTCATTAGGACTCTATAGTAGGGTATCTAGAGGGGTGCACGTCCCTCCAAATTCTGTCTCTTATACACATCTAGATGTGTATAAGAGACAGGGGTACAAATACATCGTCTTGTTGTAACTGTTCTTTTTGGAGTAATGAGTCGTTCCTTTCTTCTATGTACTCTTCAATCCTGTTTTCAGATTCTTGAAGAAGTAGCCTCATTTTTCGAGCCTATGAAAAAAGAACAATTTTTAATTTGTAAAATATAATCATATTTACAAAAAGGCTATAGTATAATTAAATATTTTCAGAATACAGGAAACCAATCATATAGCATATAATATCTTCTCCCCATTAGAAGATGTTGATATCAACATAATAATTATACAGATTAGTCCAATACACTAAATTAAATTACTGTATACTGTATTCATTATCCGCTTTACTAAACATTCTTTTATAAATTTACATCCAAGAGCAGGGTACGCAAAATTCACCAGGTTCTTTTAATTATGTAATACATAATGGACTTACAGTAAACAGTCGATTTAAAGATGTACTGTCATGTGTTGAATAATTTAAAAATGGGATGGTTAAATGCATTAAATTTATATAATTAGGAAAAAATTATACAATATTATTTTTGGGGATTTCAAGGCAGCGGCAGGCATAACGAAAATAAAGAAAAACTTTAATTTGTTTTAAAATTTCCATTTTCCAAAAATGTTATAATATTATACGTTTGCTGTATTCTTTTGCATGGACCATTAAATTTGCTGGTAATCAATTTCAGGATTTTTTACTTGAAATTTCTGTAAATATTTTGCGATCTTTTTCTGGTTGGACATTTTTAACTTTTTAAAGGAGCTATTTAAAATTTTGATTGTATTTTTGAGGTTTTTTTCCTAATTGTTTTGGCAGACAGTGTATCTTTAATATTTATATTTGTGGGGGACCATATCTTGGTGATAAGCAACAACCTTATCATTTAGAAATTGTTGATTGCTCTGAAATCTGAATGAAAATGCATTCTTATCATGAGCTAAATCAAGGATGGTAGTAAATGTTGATAATACTTCGCAACTTTATTTATACTGTTCCTTGTTTAGCGGACTTGCTATCTGCAGATAATGGTGATTTTTAATAAAAGTATTATATTTTGGCCTGTTATTTAGCACTCCCTGGTGCTAAGGAGCCAGCGAGCTGTCCAGCTCTGTTGAACACTCAACAATGATTTATAACAGCCACAAGTACCATGATGGATTGGGAAGCCTAGTCTACATTAAACAAATCAATGAACCTTCTTGGAAGTTGGCTATGATATACAATTAATAAAAAAAAAAATCCTCAGGCTTTGTAGTTTTATTTATTGGAGTAACTTTTGACTATCTGTAAGCATGTCCTCTACAAGTCCACATATCCAATGAGTGTAGTTCATCAATTTTCAGCCTCTACTGTTGACAAAAAAATATATCTCCATTTATCTTCATACAGTATATGGGACTTGGCATGCTAAAACCAGCATCAGAGACCAAAACAAGAAAATTGACTTTATATTCATATTCTTCACATTATAAAATGATAGAGTCATTTACTGGCATTATCTTATTATTGCCCAAGTTATGAGCAATAGGGTCTGTGATTAATAATGGCTTCTCTGTACTAAAGTATACAATACTGCCACATTCTTATGTTAATTACACATTTAGCGACAATACGCCAATTGTGGAATGGCAAGCCTCATATTAAAAAAATATCATTTTGAAGAAAAGTTTAGATCAAGATGATAGAAACAAAAATGACTTTAGGCAGGGCTGGAAAAAGTGTGTGAATACACGACTGGTGGTCGGAGTCATCATGAATGTTTGGGGGGAAAAAATTCAAAAAAATACACGGTCGGGTTCACAGATAACATTTTGTGGTGGAGGCATTTTATCGAGACAAAACGAGTGACATGTTATGTAAGTTTTGATACGCGGGCATTGATGGACACTATCAGACTTGTTTACAATCATGGACAACTGTTAAACCAGGCACATACTGCACCGTTAAGGTGAGAAGCTTATGCGATGAAGCAATTGCAACGGATTGTTTGTGATGACAGTCCACTAAGTCTGCAAGGGGAATTACTGTGGTATCTTAGCAACCAAACTACAAAACTACTTGAATCGACATTAAAATTTAAAAGTAAGTGTTGAAGGGTCTTGCAAAGAGAAGTGGATTTATTTTCAATAAAAACGATGACAAATAATCCTGATCACATGAAAAGCGCCATAACTGCAAAGTTGGGTATGAAGATTCAGAAAACACTGACACTTTAATGTTATAGCATTAAGTATTTATTTTTTTTTTATTTACAATGAAAAACCAGCATGCAGTCCATCCACCAAAATCAGAAAAAAATTGGGGAATGAAAGAACTGCACCACTGGCCATTAAACAATCACAATGTACATCAACATAATGAATGAAAAAGCAGCCACAAACATCTTCATGCTATATAAAGACCATGACAAATCTAGGATCCTGTGTTTTTACGCCATTAAATAGGAGTTTGCCATCTTAGAAAATGCACTAGAATTACCATCAGGAACTACCACAGGCAAGGTATTCAATATATAATAGTAATATTAAAACATGTCTTTGTAAAATAAACTTAACAACTTCTTTCCACTACCACTACTAAGATTGATATTTATTTCATGGCTAAATGACATCCAAAATTTTAAAAATATATTAATAGCAAATAATAATAATAATGTTAGCAATAATAATAGAGATAATAAAGATTATAATATTAATAATAATAATAATAAAAACAATAATATTAATAGTAATAATAATATCAATAATAATAACTGGGATAATAAAAAATAATAAAAACAATAATATTAATAATAATAATAACAATTTAGTAAACATTTAACAATAACATTTAATAATATATAAGCAAATAACAATAATAATATTAGCAATAATAATAATAATAATAATAGAGATAATAAAGCAGGGGTGTCATTTTAAGCCAATCTCCGTCTCTTATGATTTTTGCGCCGGCTATAATACGCCGGAGGTAAAAATAAAATAATGGCCTGAAACCCTTGCCAAGCCCTAAGAACCAATACTTTACTTTTTAAATACAACATCTAATGTCGTAAATCATGATACTTCTTGACCAAGCAAGTACTTGTTAAAACAAGAATTTCTATTCTTTCAAAAGCCATTATTGAACAACACACGATCCCCGACAGCAAATCAACCCACATGGGGAAACCCTTAATTGGTTCGCACATATTCTTGTAAACAAGTTTGACTCAGAATTGAACCATGGAGCAGGCTTGGTTTGATTTTCGTTATATAATTTTGCTTGTTTATTAATAAACGTAATTTATCTTGGTACAGTAGTATGTGTTTCAATCATTTAATAAATCTATCATTCATTGTGTAAACTTTTCAAAATATAAGGGATGAGCTGGAAATATTTGTGTTCTTTTCACTATACTCGCATCATTTTTGAATGATCACGAAGAAGACGACATGCATGTGTCTGTGTATGAAGAAGCCTACGCCAAAAACATGGAGAAATTCCCTTAATTCTAGCATTTACCACGAAAATTAAAACCGCATTCTTCTAGGAATAAGCTTATATTTTGTACGATACTAAATCAACACCTAACAAAGTTAATAAAATTTTGATTTCATTAAAACACATTGTCATAAACAACGCCCAACCAAAGAACACTATTAAATTGGGTCTAGCCCTGATCGAGCGTCGGCAAAGAACATCTTAACAAAACCACTTTGTAGAGAACACATGAACACGAAGCATGCTATGAAGCAAGAAGTAAAGAACCTCATCCGTCATAATATAGCACAGAATATCCCTGTATATTTTGTAAGATATTGTATAATCATCACAAATATTAAATTTTTAAAAAATCTGGCCGAGCAAAGAACATTGAAAAAGACCACTTGATACACCCTACAAAGAATACTAGGAAGCAAGAAGCAAACAACCTCGTCCATCATGGTATTATGTGTGTATTTCTTGTAAGATATATAATCATCACGAATAAAGTATTAAAGTCAAACAAATATTTTTAATGTTTTATTAACACATTTTCCCACGTCGTCACTAACAAAAATGAAATTGACAGTTGATTTGAGAGAAAGGCCATACTGTATGTATGTGCCACTCTACAAAGTACGGTATGAGGTGGATCAGGGTGGATGCAGAGAGCATTCGCATCCTAGCTCGTACGTACGGTGGTCATGACGTGAGTAAACTAAAAATAAATGCAAATGCCCAATTCCGGCGCATGATCTTTTTTTGAAAAGATAATGATTCAATAATCTATTTAATGATTGAAATAGATATATAGGGTATCAAGGTATACATTTAATAAAAACAACAATTTTTTTTTTCAAACCTCTGTGGTTCAAACTTCATCAACGTACATTCATGTGAACATCAAATTCAGGGATTCCCTGTGTGGGTTGATTTGTCATCAATTCGATTGTGCGTTTAAACAAGTAGAAATTTCTTTGTTTTTATAAATATATGTTTGATTAATGTATTTTAACATGATTAAACAATTGAAAGCTTGGAGAAGATTTGATTTTCGTTCACTGTTAATTTATGCTACATTCTAAGCTTATCTCGACAACAAAAGGGCCTCTGCAAATTAGTGCCGTCGTTAGCTTCGGCCACCTCGGCAAATTGAAGAAGGCCGGCGCTAATTTCGAGGGCAATTGAAGAAAGCAGACGCTAATTTTGAGGGCTGTAGCAATATAGGTTATTGTTCCATTGTATCCCAAATACAATATTTAGATAATAAGAACGTGTATTCAATTACATTTTTTTTTTTATATGCAAGAAGACTAAAATTTTATTTTGTGTAGCTGATAAATAAATAACAAATTATAGAAAAGTTAGCCCTAACAAAGGACAGTGGTCTGTCCCAAAAAGCTAGGCATTTACCTCACTGGCTGTTTTACTTTTACGTTTAAATTTTAGCTTTTGATTACCAATTTTGTATCTTATTGTTTTTTTCAGTATTTTGCCATAGGATTATAAATATAAGTTGTTATAATTTTTAATAGAGTAGTGCACAAGTTGTTATTTGGAACTTATAGGCCTATACCGGTAAGAGATTCTATATTAACTTTTATACAGACAGATTGGTTTCCGGATTCCAGGAACTTTTCCATGAATATTTTCACGAGAGTCCGTGGAAGATTGAATAACACAGTAGGACTATTATACTCCTTATATACCTTATTACTTAATTTGTTACTTCAATAGAGTTCTCAGTTTGAAAAGTAATACATTCTATTTTATAATATAACAAATTTTTTTTCGCATGACCATAGTTTTGTTACGATACAGTGCACGTCACACTCACTGATTAATAATATACCGGTCACATACTGTACCAGTAACTACACGGAATACCGTTACAGTATGTTGCGTAACTGTTCACCTGTACTCGCGTACTGTAATAACAAGAATGATCGACATAGCTAATTATAGACTTAGAGTTGGGCTGTATTGGAGAGGAAAGCGCAATAGAAAGAAACAATCATTTAAACAGTGTAAATATTAGAACATTGTTACGAATAACAATTCGTATGTCCGCTTTTTGTGTATTACTGCCTTTGGCTAGCGACGTCGAAACCAACCCGGGGCCGGTACACACTAGGCAATCCACACTAGAAGAAATCACTGGTCAAGCCACAGTTGATGAGACAATAAACGAACCGTCATTGCAAAATATACTAACACAAATACAGACAATGAACATGAATCTTAATGCTAAGATAGACGAAATATCAGGAGACGTAAAAAGTATGAAAGGAAAAGTTGATGTCCTAAGCAATAACATGGACTCATTAAATGAAAGAATGAAGAACGTTGAAGAAGAAAACGAAAATCTTAAAACTATTAATAACGAATTGAGGGAACATATTGATCGAATAGAGGGGCAGAGTAGACGAAACAACTTTATATTTTATGGCATGGAGGAGAGCGAACATGAAAACTGGGATCAAAGTGAAAGCAGAATTAAAACATGTATTACAAGTAACCTTGGAATTGATGGGAAGAATATTCAAATTGAGAGGGCACATAGATTAAATACAAAATCCAAACCAAGACCAATTATAGTGAAATTTAAAAATTTCAAAGACAAAGAAAAGATTATAAAAGAAAGTAGGACACGACGTAGACAGACAGATGACGACGCTGTACCAACCATCAAAATAAGTGAAGACTATACTACGAGAGTCCGAAAAATAAGAAAAAACTTACAACCCAAAATCGACCAAGCAATCAAAGACGGCAAGAAGTTTTGATTAAGATATGATAAACTTTTTATTGGCAAAGACGCTTTCACATATGATATTGAATATGATAAGATAGTTAAGTTAAATGGACCTAAATAGGGAACCAGCCACAGTCCAAATACTGCAAAAAATAATGATCATACTGCTAATAATAATAATAATAATGTCATTTTGTTAGGCGCACGTATAATATGGTCATGATGACTTCACATCATAACCATATACAGAAACATCATGACCATATATAGGCACATCATGACTATATATGGACTGTCTCTTATACACATCTAGATGTGTATAAGAGACAGGTGTACATGTAGCCATTTTCCGCATTATTATGTGAATTAATTAATTAAATTATTTATTTAATCATTAACGTATATTTATTTGTGTCGGACCAGAGAGGATGGGAATGATAGGCAAAATAAGATGCAAATACTCTTCGGGGTCACCATTCATCACCACCCTGGCACGATCCCGGACCTCTGCCTAGGTGGCTCGAACAAAAGAACAGGAAACACATTTGCCCTGCCACAGACGACCGGGTGCTCAGGAGTTGTAATTGAGACAGTGGCCCCAAAAAAATAAATGCCGGCCTGAGAAAGACGGGGAAAAGCAGTTATTGAATTGATTCAAAGTGAGAAATAAAAAGAAAAGATTTAAGTTCAGACTTGAATTCAGAGAGTGAAGACAAATTTTGAACGTCGAATGGGAGCTGGTTCCAGACTTTTCCAGCTGCAAATTTAAAAGCCCTTGATCCCCAGTGATTGTTGGTTCTGTATTCTGCGAGCAATGAGCGATCAGCCGAGCGGTGGCCTGATCGAGATGGCTTGTGGGGGGTCACAAGTCTGCTGATATAGACCGGTGAAATTTCATGCAAAGCCTTGAAAATGAGCATCCCTAGCTTGTACGTGATACGTTGCTTCATTGGTAGCCAATGTAATTCCCTGAGGACTGGAGTTACATGATTATAACAATGATTATAACATTAATGGCGATGATAAGGATAGTAAATATAATGATAACACAACTATTGACAATGAAGATAATGATAAAAATATAAGATAAAGACAATAATAACACAAAAGACAATGTTAATGATAACATCTATATAAATGATGACAACACCTGTATCAGAAAATTGAATTTTCTTTGCTGGAATATACACAGATTTATTGATAAAATTAATGATATTAATTTAGTGTCATATTTACAAAATTTTGATTTCATAAGTTTGATTGAAACATGGAGTGAGTATAACGGAAGCAAAGATTATAAATGGTTATGAATGTTTTTGGAAACTGAAAAGTAAACGCTCAAATACCGGACGGAACTCCAGAGGACTATTTTTCTATTTTAAATCACATTATTTTGTTGAAGAATTACCTAGTTCATCCGAAAATATTATTTGGCTTCGCATATTCTGTCAATGACAATTTATTTAAAAATATTATCCAACGAATACTCATACTCTAGCTCATATTTTAAGGAAGATAAAATCATCATAATGGGTGATTTTAATGGTAGAACAGGGAATGAAAGTGATTATATTACTAACGATGAGTGCCCGTCTGACTGGGACACAGAGGTGTATAATGTAGACATACCATGTAGAAATAATGAAGATAAAGTGGTGAATAGATATGATAAAGAATTATTAAATTTCTGTAAGGAAACTAAGCTAAAGAATTTTTAATGGCAGGATATGCAGAGAATTATCCAAAGCATTCACATTCATAAATTATCAGGGAAAAAGTGTAGTGGATTATATATTGACGAATGTAAATTATTTTAATATTATTACATTTATGAATATTGAGAACAGGGTTGAATCTGACCATATGCCAATAAATTTTGTAATTGAATTTGTAAAGGCTGGAAATAGCGGTAGTATACAAACCACAAAGGAAAATACTTACCATTGTTTACAAATACCCAATAGGTATATTTGGAAAGATAATTATTTTCAAACATTTATTACAAGATGGTCAAGTGAGTTTATTGTCAACCTTAATTCCGAATTTAACCAAGCGCAAAGTGATGAAGATGTTGACGGGGTTGTCTCAATTCTTTATCAAATGTTTGAAAATGTAAGCATAGAACTTAAATACAATATGAAACGTAAACATAAACGTAAGCCCTCAACGAATAATCAAAATAATAGTTGGTTCGATAACGACTGTTATTGCTTTAAAAAACAAGTACAAGCAAAACTAATTAAATTTAGACGATACCGAACACAACAAAATCTTAATCAATATAGTAGCATCAAACGAAAGTACAGGGATTATATTAAAAGTAAAAAACAAACAAAAAAGGCGAATGATCGTAATCAATTAATAAAAACATTGAATGACAAAAACATGAAATTATTCTGGAGGAAGCTTAAAAATTCCCAAGCCATTACATCATCAGATATCACTACTGTCACCTGGTTTAATTATTTTCGTTTATTATTTATGGATAATTCAATCGTTAACATAGATTACACAGAACTACAGTATGATGTAAACCTATATAATGAACGCCTTAATCATGAAATTACATTAAATGAAGTTCCAAGTGTAATTAAAAATTTTAAAAAACAGGAAAATCCTCTGGTATCGACGGTATAGGAGCTGAATTCTTTATCAAATCACCACAAGATGTCTATATAAAAATAACTAATTTGTTTAATTTAATTTTTAAAACAGGAAAATTTCCACAGCAATGGGCTACTAGTCTGATAGTCCCAATACACAAAAAAGGTAGCCAGACAAGACCAGAAAATTATAGAGGTATCTCCCTCATACCCGTTTTATGTAAAATTTTTCTTTCAATTTTAAACTACAGACTTACAGATTGGGCTAATGATATTAATTTAATAAACGAGGAACAGGTAGGATTTTGCAAAGGGACAAGAACGTCGGATAACATTTTTATTTTACAAACAATTATTTCAAAGTATCTTAATAGAAAAAGGGGTAGACTTTTTGTTGCTTTTGTCGACTTTAAATGCGCATTCGATTCTATTAATCATCAACTACTTATGTTCAGACTTAAATGTGCGGGTGTTCATGGGGAAATGTTTAATACTTTAAATTCTATGTATTCAAAATTAATTGCATATGTTAAATTAAAAAATAAATTAACTCAGTCTTTTAAATGTGAAAATTGGCTTACAGCAAGGATCTCCTCTGTCCTCATTCTTATTTAATTTGTTTATTAATCATTTAAGTAAGTCATTAAACGGTTGTGATAATTTTCAAAAAATCCAAATTGGTAATATTTATTTAAACCATTTATTATACGCCGATGACCTTGTACTTATCAGTGATTGAGTTATTGGTTTACAATGTCTCCTAAACAAACTTGCTTATTTTGTGATAATTCGGGCCTATTAGTAAATATTAATAAAACAAAATCCTTAGTTTTTAAAAGAGGAGGAATTTTGAAAAAAAATCAGAAAATGGTTTTATAAAAATACTAAAGTCGAAACAGTCCATACATTCAAATATTTAGGAGTCATGTTTAGCTCATCTGGGTCATGGAATAAAGCTATGGAAAACAACAGCATACAAGCAAAAAAGGCATTGTTTTCTTTGAAACCAATTTTACATAGATATGGAACACTCCCAATTAATATTTTAAACAGAATTTTTGATACTAAAATTCTACCTATACCTATTGTATGGAAGTGAAATCTGGGGAATATTTAATAATATTGATATTATTGAGCAAACACACCTGTTATTTATCAGATATATACTTGGGGTTAGGAAAACTGCTCCAAAACATGCTATTATGGCCAAGTTGGAAGATTTCCTTTAAGCTTATCATGTTCTATTAATGCTATAAAGTTTTGGTTACGTTTAATTAATGAAATTGATCCGAACAGTATATTAGCACAATGTTATTCTTTTCAATTAAGACAAATGGAAAGAAATGAAATTTGTTGGACACATTCTGTTAAAAATATTTTTAATTCAATTGGCTTTGGTAATGTTTGGCGCTCTCAAAATGTCCTTAATAAAACATCATTTATTTACAATCTTCAGTTACGCTTGAAAGACATAGAACGTCAAATTATCATTGAAAACATAAATTCTTCCTCAAGACTTAAATATTTTTCTTCTTTTAAAACTAACATATATTGTGAGAATTATCTATCGTTAGTTCTTGATTTTAAAAAGAGAAGCCTGTTTTCTAGACTAAGACTAGGAATTCTTGACCTTGAAATTGAAAAAGGAAGATGGTCAAACACACAAAAAGAAGAACGAATCTGCAAATTATGCAATTTAACAAAGGTTGAAGACGAATTTCATTTTATTTTAATTTGTCCACTATATAAAAATTAAAAAAACCGTTTAATACCTAATTATTATTTATCACATCCTAATGATTTTAAGTTTAAGAAACTAATGTCAACAAAGTAACAATCACTTTTGTTTAAATTAATTCATTATATACAATTAGCATATAAGATAAGAAAAGAAAAAATATATAATATGCAGTGAATTTATGTATTTTTGGGCCAATGGCCTTTATATACTGAATAAACTACTTTGAATCTTTGAATAATTTATTTATTTTTTGTATATTTGCAAAGGTAATTATCCTGCATGAAGAAAAGGCACAGTACTAGCTGTTATGTAGATAAAAGTAAGAAAACTAGTTAGTAGATGGAATCAGATTCCTAAACTGCAATTGAATGTAAATAGTATAAAAAGAAACACTGTAAAACAAAATACATACAGGTACAAACATTGTATGATGTGCTATCCATATATTTATTGTTATTGAAAATAAAATTAACCAAGGAAGTGTTTGACTGTTGGAGTTTTACTTTAAAATAGTGTTTAACACATTCTAAAATCAAACATTGCAACACAATTCAAAACATAAAATTCAACACTTTTAAATGGCATCTTACAGTTATTATTTTTCATTTTTTTCTTAGGTAGAGAGGGGGACACCCCATCCCAAACCCACCCCGCTCAGGCAACAAAATTAAAAAGTTAAAATATAACACTGCAGTTCACGAAATTAGGAAAAAATTAGGTCGGCAAAATTTTACTACCTAGGCCTTTATAGTATAAACTACGATTTTTCCGAACGCTCGACCTTACATCGTCATCTACAGATTGCGATTTTGTTAATTTCTCTATTAAATCAATATATTGCTGGTGAAAGGATGGTCGTACTTGTATTAATTTAATAGTGTAGTATAATACATATGTTTTACATAAGAGAATCGCTGAATAAAATTTGTTTTAGCTTTCGTTTTATTGTTATCTTTGACATGGGAAATATCACTTTCGTAAAAGCTACGATTTTATCATCACAGGCTGCTTTAAAACTGCCCATGCATGTCCATGCACATGCCCAAAATGATCTATCAGGGATTTTCCACACATGTACAGTACTGTATTTGTCAGTAGTGAAGTCACGATGCGATCGTGATTGCGTTTAAACGAACGGTACGATTAGGCCTACAATATGTTGAATTTTGTTGTTTTTAGAAAATAAACAACATTTTAAATATGATAATACTGTAAAATGAAGACAAATAATAGATTAAGATAAGCATACGATCTACGCGGCCCACATGGCTTTAATTGGGCGATGTTGTAGTCCTTGGCTGGTTAGCGTCATTCCTACCTAGGCCTAGCCTACGAAACGACTAGGTGAGAAACACGACGATTGTACACAAATCGTAAGTACTACATGCCTATTATAAATAGTTCTTGTACAAACAAATCTGTTTTATGAACCACCAATTTCCTTGGTTTTACGGCGTACATGAAATTTAGCGTCTGCTATAGCCTGTTTCAGTCAAAGTTTTTGACTTTCCAAGCAGTTTTTGAAGCAAAGAAATCTAGGCCTAGGTCGGCAAAAAATTGCCGTCCTGTAGCAATTCTGGCTCGGCAATATGGTCG
>NW_022724777.1:73546-76530 GCF_011630105.1 Anneissia japonica
AGATGTGTACACATGTACAGTACTGTATTTGTCAGTAGTGAAGTCACGATGCGATCGTGATTGCGTTTAAACGAACGGTACGATTAGGCCTACAATATGTTGAATTTTGTTGTTTTTAGAAAATAAACATTTTAAATATGATAATACTGTAAAATGAAGAGAAATAATAGATTAAGATAAGCATACGATCTACGCGGCCCACATGGCTTTAATTGGGCGATGTTGTAGTCCTTGGCTGGTTAGCGTCATTCCTACCTAGGCCTAGCCTACGAAACGACTAGGTGAGAAACACGACGATTGTACACAAATCGTAAGTACTACATGCCTATTATAAATAGTTCTTGTACAAACAAATCTGTTTTATGAACCACCAATTTCCTTGGTTTTACGGCGTACATGAAATTTAGCGTCTGCTATAGCCTGTTTCAGTCAAAGTTTTTGACTTTCCAAGCAGTTTTTGAAGCAAAGAAATCTAGGCCTAGGTCGGCAAAAAATTGCCGTCCTGTAGCAATTCTGGCTCGGCAATATGGTCGGCAATTGCAGATTGCCGACATGAAATTTGTGGGCTGACATTGTTAAATGCCAATTTAAACACTGTTAAATGGCATCTTACAGTAATTATTTTTTATTTGTTTCTTAGGTAGGGAGGGGGACACTCCCTCCCAAACCCACTCCCACTTGGGCCTCAGGGCGCTCGGATGTCGCTCCGAGACATGTTCCTCCGCCTATTACTAGAACTCCTGTTATTTTATTTCAAAATGACACCCCTGATAAAGATAATATTAATAATAATAATAATTTAAACAATAATAAAATAATAATATTAATAATCAATAATATAGTAATAACAAAAATAATAAAACAATAATATTAATAGTAAAAATAACAATAATAGCAATAATATAAATAATAATAAAAAAAATATGAGTAGTAATAATATTATTATTAATACTAATAAATAACAATAATAACAATAATAATAATAATAATAATAATAATAATAATAATAATAATAATAATAATAAAAATAATATATTTTAAAATTAAACTGATATCATGACGACGTGCTGCATTTCCAACAAGCAGTCAATTAATAAGACTGCAGATATCGGTCAAAACTTTCACCAAAAAAAAAAATTCTTATCTAATTAACATGAATGAAAAGTGCCTATCAAAATTTAAAACATATCATTGGCACTGGAAAACAATAGGCAGTTATAAAAGTGCAAAAACAAAATGAAGAGCTGTTTATATATGGATATATCAGAAGACAAAGAAGAAATTGTTAAGTTCAGCTGTGAGAGAATTTAGGATAATGACAAACCTCAATGTGAACTACCCAATTAATGTTTGACAAATAAACATAAATTTCATTATATTTATGAAAGAAAATGTAATTTGACTCTCTAAGCCACTGAAAAATAAGAATTAGTAGTCAACAACATGTTAACTACCTTTCTTTATAATTGATGAATCAAGTCACTCATTGTTGGAGGGCAATGACATGATAGGAATAGAATTAGAAACTAGATAGGATAGAAATATATGCAATGTCTCCTACCTCTGCATCGGCTTGTGCTCTCCTGCATCTATACTGTGCGATCAGCCGATCTGCTTGAGACAATGCTAGAGCTTTGGCTTCGAGCAAATCCTGCAAATGACTTTCTTTGGTCTGTATACGAGATAAAAGATTACATAGAAATCATTCACGATAGGAAAAAAAATGTTTTTAATAACTTGATGACATTTAATGGACATAATCAGTACCACATGTATTAATAAGATATGTCTACAGTATAATTTATGTGTATACTTATTGTTTTAGATAGGTAACTGACCAGGAGTAGCAGGTGATAGCTTTAGTGTTATTATGCAGTACAAAACATTTATTATTTAAATTATTTTCATATTTGTTAGGTCCTATCTTTTTAACGTGGCTTTCTTACAAGTTATTTACTTTTGCACGATGGTGCTGAAATACAGATATATTTATGTTACATAATTGTTACCTCAAGAGTTGTAAGTTTATGTTCATAGATGCCCATGATTTCTGATGCTCTTGTATCTTTTAGCTATTGAGCAGGAAAAAAACAAAAGGTTTTTATTAAAACAATAAAAATAATGATTTTTACAACTTAATCCAATTGTATCTACTGTACTGACTGTATTTGTCTATCATCACCATAAAAATATAACAATGGATAATCATCCTGAAAATGGATAATCATCTTGAAAACTAATAATAAAATAGGTAAATAATATTTGAGGCATTTCTACAGGGGTGGCACCAGGATTTGCAGCACTCCCCAAACGGGGAGCCCTGCCTGCCCACCACCACTGGCTCCACCCCTGCATTTCTATAATAATGAAGAATGCAGTACAGTAATTAGTGAATGACCTATGAAGTAAAAGTTAAAAATACAAGTGTGGCAAATACACAAGAACAATGAAAAAGTAAAAATTTGTGAAAATCATGGCTTATTTGTAATATACAATTGAAACATTATGTAAAAAAAAACTATTTTGTGATGCTGAAGGATGTGGATCATGTACACATGCCTGACAGCTTAAACATTTTAGGACCAGTCAACAAATTCTACAAAACCATTGAAGATATATACTGTGTATATATGCATCAAAGTACATTGGTTAATGAGAAAACAACATCTTCTGGTCTTACACAACATATATTTGTTATGAGTAATAAATCATATTTGTCCAGAGGTTAACAACTAGAAGATTAGTCTGATTTTACAGAAGATTGAATCTATAATAAATCATGTCCAGTGGTTATCAACTAGGCCTAGATAAACATTTTATATTTTCACAGAATACCTAAATTCCTACTTTTTATTTTTTTTAAATTTCAACCATCTTTAAAGAGGGTAACCCTTCCAGTTTAGCCCAGTAGGTTAACTGATATTCAGGGGCCCTCTTTAATAAAATTAAAAAACAGTACAAACAACATCATTACAACATAATAA
>NW_022724777.1:78451-80142 GCF_011630105.1 Anneissia japonica
GAATACGCATGCAACTACTCATTTGTTTATGTATGTATACACACATAAAATAAAAAATGAGAAAAATTTACCTGACCTTTTTCAAAAGGGGAAAACCTTGAATTTTGAAGAACTTTAAAAGTCATTAAAAGACATTTCAGAAGTCAGGAAAGATCATCTCCCGCCATCTAGAAATCAAAATTTTTCCGGGGGAACCCGGACCCCTTTATCTTTGGAGTTCATTGATTAATTGAATCATTTCCAAAGACAGGTTGGGGGTGGGGACCTTGAATTTTGAAGAATTTAAAAGTCATTAAAAGACACCACAGAAGTCGGGAAGTCGGCTCGTTTCCCGCCACCTAGAAATTAAAATTTGCCCGGGAAAGAACCACGGACCTCCCCCCACCCCACCCTTTCTTTTTGGAATTTATCGATTCATGGAAAAACTACGTATGCAACTTACTCAATCTTTTATGTATGTATACACACATAAGGCGTATTTACTGTATTAACAATGGGCAAAAATTATCTGAAAGTTTTCAAGAGTGGAAAACCTTGAATTTTGAAGAACTTAATTACTTTTAAGTTCTTCAAAACTCAAGGTGTTCCCCTCTTGAAAATTATTATAATGAATAAATGAACCCAGAGAAAGGGAGGTTCGAGTTCTTCCCGTGAAAATGTTGATTTCTTAAATGGTGGACAATGAGATTTCCCGACTTCTGAAGTATTTTTTAATGACTTTAATTTAAAAGACACCTCAGAAGTCGGGAAAGCTCATTTCCCGCCTTCTAGGAATCAAAATTTTCCTGTGGAAGAACCCCCGGACCCCCTTCCTTTTTGGGATTCATCGATTCATAGAAAATTCGTATGCAACTACTCATTTTTTTTAAATTGTTATGTATGTATACACACATAAGCCCTATTTACTGTAATAACAATGGGAAAAAATTACCTGACCGTTTTCAAGATGGGAAGACCTTGAATTTTGAAGAACTTAAAAGTAATTAAAGACACGTCAGAAGTCGGGAAAGCTCATTTTCCCGGGAAAGGAATGTTGACCCCACCACCTAGATTTGATTCCAGATCTGCATGATTCATATTCACATTCATCTTATAAGCAGTGGCGTAACAGGCGGGGGCAGGTGGGCAGACTGTCCCCCCCCCCGACGGTTTTTACCGGGCTGACCAAGCCGTCGTACCGGGATGTAAGAAGAAAAAAGAAAGTGGGGAGAGGGAGGGAAAGAGAAAGAAGGGGAAAGAAAAGAAAAGGAAAAAGGAAAAGAAAAAGAGAATAGAAAAATAAAGACAAGAATAAAAAGGAAGATATAATGAACAGATATCACAATACCCCGGCCTGCAACCCCTTCTCCACTTCAAAAAGTGTCCATAGCGCATTTGATCTAAGCCACCAGATATTCTCCACAGTGGCGTAACCACCGGGGGACAAGGGGAAAATATCCATCTGTGGAAAATCTTTCCCCATTGAATGCCTTTTTCACCCGGGAAAGTGCCTGAAAACCTCAAATTTTAAATCGCATATTTTGTTGAGGTAGGCCAATTTCCTCTAAAAATTGCACATTTTAGGGAGTTTTCATCAATTCCAACGAAATTAGAAATAAAAACACAAAAATAAGGCATTTTTAGGGCTTTTTTTTATGTTTATCCTCTTAAGTTACCGTAATCGAAAACACATAATCTGTCTCTTATACACA